>NC_085138.1:306853982-307077376 GCF_035046485.1 Aedes albopictus | reverse complement strand
CTCCAATCACGCATTCTGCGAATGGTCCTCAGATCGTTCTCCACTTGATCAATCCATCTCGCTCACTGCGTACCACGTCTTCTTGTACCGGTAGGATGGCTAACGAAAACCATTTTAAGGACAGACTTGTTGGAATCCCAAAATGGCCGCCACAATGGCTGACTTTGCCACCTACTCACGATTTCGAGCGCACAAATCTCTTTGTAAACAAAGCCAGAGCATCTAGTCTTTTTATTTGAAGCTTATTACAAGTGAGCAAGAACAGAATAATAAAATGCAGTGTTGTTTGAAGCTTGCTTCTTGAGATTTGTGCGTTTAAAGTTCTGATACACTGTTGAAGCAGGATTTCATGACGTTTGTCCTTAATCAACACCCACATAATTCACGATTGTGGATTCTTTTGAGGAGAACAATCTGGCCATTCCATAATCTGAATATGATTTTCATGAAACCAAGCCATATGGTTGCTTAACTAATGTCAACAGATACATTGTCATGCTAAAACGTCTAAATAGTTTGATGTTAATTCAAAAACGACAGCCAGTATCCCTTCAGAAGCTCGGTGTATTTCTGGATGTCCATCTATTCAAGTTGACGGAAACACCATCAGCAATAATGTATCTTGATATAACGCTGCTCATACTATCAATCCACTCCGCAAATTCCTTTAGGAGAAATATCGTAGCTCTTTCAGCAAATCTCACCAGTGAAAACCGAAAAAAACCTTCCGGTCAATCCAAGCTGACTATTTTTCTACATCTTTCTATAAGTCTTCATCTTATACGCCACCATTGAATTTTATATACTATTTTTGTCTAGATTTTTGTAATTCGCGCATCAAAATAGCATTCCGTGGATCATTTTGAGAATCAAAAGAGAGAAGGAATTCGTAGAGACATTCCAGGAGAAATCCCTGGAAGAATTTCAAGAGGAACCCCTGAAGGACCTTTTGCAGGAATATCTGGAGGCATTACTAAAGGAGTGCTTTAAGGAATTCTTGAAGGAGGCTCTCGAAAACTGCTGGAGGAGTCTGTGGAGCAATTTCAAGAGGAAACTTTGTAGGAATTCCTAAAGGAATACTTGAAGAATTTCCTGGAGGAATTCTTGGAGGAATCCGTAAAGGAATACGTTGAGAAATTCCTGGAAAAACTCATGGAGGAATTGCTGGAGAAATTTATCGAGAAATTCTTGGAGAAATGTCTGGAGGAATCCCAGGAGGAGCTCATTGACGAACCCCTGGAAAATTCCTGGAGTAAATTCTGGAGGAATTACTGGAAGAAACCCTGGGAGAATTCCTGGAAGAATCCCTGGCGGAATCCCTGGAAGCATTCCTGGAGAAATTACTGAAAATAAATTATAAACAAAATCTCTTAAGAAATCCATGGAAGAATCCCTGGAGGAATTTCTCGAAGAATTCCTGGAGTAATTCCTGGAAGAGTTTCGATCTGGAGAATTCTATGGAGCAACCCCTAAGAATTTTCATGAGGAAACCTTGAAGAAATTTCTGGAGGAATCAGTAAAGGCATTTCTAAAGAAACATTTAGAAGAATCTGTAGAAGAATTGCTGGAGGAATTTCTGGAGGAATCCCTAGAGGCATTCTTGTAAGAATCCTTGAAAAAAATTCTGGAACAATCACTCGAGGCGTTCTCAAAGGGTTCCGTGGAAGACTTCCCGGAGGAATCCGTTGAGAAACTCTTTAAGGAATCCCTGGAGGAACTCCTGAAGGAAGCTCTGAAAGAATTCCAGGATTGATCCCTGGAGGATCCCCAGGATAAGTCCATGGAGGAATTCCTGGAGCAATATCAGGAAAATCCCGAGAAGAATCCATCATGGATTTCCTAGAGGTTTTTCTGGAAAAATTCTTGGAAAAAAATATGCAAGAATTCCTGGAAGAGCTTGTGGAAGAATTCTTTGGGAGATTTCTGGAAAATCCTAAAAAAAATCCTCAAGAAATTTATTGGAGAATCCCTGGAGGAATTTCTCGAGGATTTCCTGGAGTTGATCCTGGAAAAGTTCTGAGAGAATTTTTTTTAGGATTTTCTGGAGAAATCCGTGAAGGAATTCCTAGAAATATCCATGAAAAAAATTCATGGAAGAATCCCTGTAGAAATACCTGGAAGTATACCTGGAAATACCTGGAAGCATTTCTGTAGAAATTCCTGATTAATTCGCGAGGTATTTCTGAAGGATTTTTCTGAGGAATTTCTGAAGGAACTCATGGATGAATCCCAGAGTGAATTCACGAAGAAATTTCTGGAGGAATTCATGGAAGAAGCCCAGGAGAAATTCCCGGAAAATTTTCGGGAGAAATTCTTTTAGGATATTCTGGTGGAATCCAAGGAGGAATTCCTGGAAGAATCCCTGGAGGAAATATTGGGGCAATTCTAGCTAAAATTCTTAGAGAATTTTCTGGAGGATTCTATGGAGAAAGTCCTGGAGGAATTCCTGGAAGAGTTCCGTGAGAAATTGCTTTAGGATTATCTGGAGGGATCCGTGGAATTCCTGCAGAAACTCCTGGAGAAATACCTGGAGAAATTCCTGTAGGAATCCATGGAGGTATCCCCAGAGGAATTCTTGGAAGAGTTCCAGGAGACATTCCTTTAGGATTCTCTGGAAGAAGGTTTGTAGAAACTCCCAGGAGATTTTCTGCAGGAATTCCTGGAGAAATTCCTGGAAGTATTTCTGGAGGAATTCCCGTATAAACTTTTGCGAATATTTCTGGAGGATTTCCTGGAGGAATTTCTGAAGGAATTTCTGGAGGAAATAACTGAGGAATTTCGGGAGGAATTCCTGGAGGTATTTCTGGTGGAACTCCTACAGGAATTCTTGGAGGAATTTCTGGAGGAATTCCTGGATGAATTTCTGGAGGAACCCTCGATCAATTTCTAAAAGAATTCTCGGAGGAAGTTTTGGAGAAATTTCTGAATAAATTCATGGATAAATCCCTTTAGGAATTTCTGAAGAAATTCATTGAGTAATCTCTGGAGAAATTTCTGGAAGAGTTTTCTGATAAATTGCTTTAGGATTATCTGGACCTAGAGGAATCCGTGGACAAATTCCTTGAGAAATTCTTGGGAGAAGCCAATGACGAGTTTCTAAAGAATTTCCTGGAAAAATTCCTGAAGAAATCCATGGAGGTTTCCCTGGAAGAATTCTTGGAAGAGTTCCGGGAGACATTCCTTTAGGATTCCCTGGAGGAATTCTGGTAGAAATTCTTAGAGGATTTTCTGGAGGAGTCCCTGGAGGAATTCCTGGAGGTATTTCTAGAAGAATTCCTGATGGAATTTGTGGAGGGATTTATGGGACAATTTCTGGAGGGGTTCTTAGTGGGATTTCTGGAGAAATTGTTAAGGTTTTGTGGAGGAATCTTTGGAGGAATTTCTGGAGCATTTACTGGAGGGATATTTTGAGAAATTTCTAGAGAAACATACTAGACTTCTTCGAGAAATTTCTGGAGGATTTTTCTAAGGGATTTCTGAAGAAATTCATTAATGAATCCCTGAAAAAATTCCTGGAGAAATTCATGGAGGAATCCGTAGAAGAGTTCTGGGAGAAATTCCTTTAGCGTTTTCTGAGGAAATGTTGGAGGCTTCTGAAGGAATTTCTGGAGGAATTCCTGGAAGAATTTCTGGGGAAATCCTGTTGGAATTCTTGCTCAAATCTTTGGATAAATCCTGTAGGAATCTCTGTAGATTGCAACAAGGATTCCGATTCTGACGGAATTCTGACCGAATCTATGGAGTCTTCTCTAACGCCAGCATTACAATTTGTTCGAGATTGATTTTTTTTCACAACGCCATATATTTTTTTGTATAATTGATAATTTTCTCGATTTTTTCCATTGTATATGATTCGTTTTTAAAATTTTATAAGAGTAGAGATAATGATTTCATATTGAAGCTTCGCAATGCCTTTAAATCATCACCATCAGAAGCCTTCTCAAGAATCCCAATATGAAGTGCTTGGCGATGTTAGCACTACAGCATGTTGAAACCCCTTCTTGGGAATTCATATTGCGTGTAACCCCATGATCATGATTTTATTTTGCACTATGATCATATATTGCACCATCACTGTAGTGCCCCCCCCCCCAAGCAAGAACCCTGCGCACGCTAGTGTGGGCATGACGTAGGAACTTGTGAGGAATAGAGCTCTGTTGGACACTCTCCTAATCGACTCACCGTTTTGCAGCCCATTGAGATATCTAAGCACGTTAAAAAAGGGCTGTAAATTAAAATAATTCAAAATCAGTAGAATGAGACCATTTATGGCAATAAGTAAGTAAGTTCAATACTTTTTCTTGTAACCAGTTACATTATTGACTAGATTACGCCGAAAAGGGCCAGAAATAGGACCCTCTTCCCACATAAACCTATACCCTACCACTTTCCGACCAAAAAATTTAAGCTTGTTGTTGTACTCCAAGAATCATTCCAAAGAATCTTATGAGCCTATTCAAAACATCTACCACGGAAAGCGCATCGCTCTGTCAAGCTACTTCCATAGATGACCTCTCAGTTGAAAAACTGAGCTTCTATTACCTTCCATTGCTACAGAGCACCAGCAGGTGAACTGCCAGCGTCCAATCTGCCATTCGGAATCCCCATTGAAAGACCACTTTCAAAACAGAAAACAAGAAATGAAATAAATGGTCTCTCTAGCGTAAACAGTGGCGACGATGATGTCAATTAGACCACGATGGTGGTGACATTTTGCCTAGATTTCCAGCGATCCAAACAAGCATAAACCGAGGCAGACACAAGCATCACTTCACCGCACACTGTACTGCTGCCGAACCGAATATTTGTTCGTTCGCTTCATACACTTCAGAGCCGAGCTAATTTGCTAATGAGCATTCTTCTATTCTTCCGTCCGGTATGTATCTACCGCCGCCGCTTATTGCACATCTCCAGAAAACTAGAATTGGCGGTACGAAAGGGTCGTCCCCAGGATGCATTTACCTGGTTGCGCGAGCATTGCCGTTGCAATTGAGAAAACAGTGAACCGCACACCCAAGGCTGTCACCGACCAACTTGCACGCAGGGAAATTTATTGTATATCCAAGATGATGTATGAGATGTTGGCTAAGTTGTACGAAGTATTGAGTTCACGGACAGAGAGTACGCTTGTTTACAGATTTCATCTGTCCCTGTGTGGAATGTGTACGACCCGGCTCTTATTTCTAATTTCTAACTCTCAGGACCTCAGTTTTGTAGATTTATTTGTAAGGCCACCATTTACGGATTTTGAATCGCAGGTATTTTTTGATAACAACTGGCAACCGTCGAATGTTTTCGACTGATACACACCAGGTTTCATTGGTACGCAGCATTCTTGCACGGGAATTCTTGTTGTTGGGAGCTCAAAGTTTGTTTGAGAAAAATGAATCAAATGTATACAGACATAGGACGATCGGCAATAAACTTTATTTCATTTTCGATGCAAACAGTTTTCCGTCAGTGTAAATAAAAAAAAACACCGAAAATAAAACCGAAGAAAAAACCCGTTGTTGTATTAAGGACATAATGCGGAAAAGCAGCTGCAAATCTCGTTCTTTTTTCCAAACATTCTTACAGCTCAATTTCCACCCGACGACGACGAGGAAAGAAATGTCTGTGCAAATCTCTCTCCAGTTCTTCTGCATGGCCAGATTCGGTGACTTGGTCGACGGTATGTCCTTGGCAGGCTGGCTGGCATGCGATACGTTCTTGAATGGTACCGAAGCTAGGCTCTTCAGGAACTGCGATAGGCCAAGAGTCCTTCACGATTGCTACTTTCGTTCTGGGTTGGAGCCCATGTTGTGCTAAGCCTGCCTTATGGGTTTAGACCTGAGAGGTGTGGTGAAGTGTGTAGGTGAGGTCTAGGCAAAGATGATGCGATGCGATGATGCCAGCCAACGACAACAAGCGATGCATGCACGAATGGCCCATTGAGCTGTAACAGGATCTTCTCGAGATGGCAAGGGTTGAATGAGGAAGAGTGCCGGACCGAAAAGGAAAACAACGAGAAAACATTGCCGAAAAATGTGAACGACGTGGCGTGGCGCACACTGCCAAGCCGATGGAGCTAATTACTTCGTTGTTTCCGGGCAGTCAAGTGCGATGAATGGAGTTGTTGTGTGTATGATTTTCTTTTTCGGTGAATGGATATTGCACTCTGACGATGGCTTTTGTGCCGATGCACTTTTGGAGTTTTGCGTGTAGTGCTGTTCTTGAGCGGTTGCATTGAGGGCTCTTGCTGTTATGTATGATTATCCTTACTTGATTGAGAGTTGGATTATCCAACTTACTTATATAAAATTGAGGGAATATCGCTCCCTAAACAAACTAAACAACTAAAACAAAGTTTGTAGTTGAAGAAACGAATAGGCAAATTTAATATATATAAAACCTTCCTCACATAGGACTCACCTATGTTATCTAACCTATGCAGCTTTTCAATCCAAAACTACACAACATCTCAAACCACTAGGGTAACAAATCATAACTTGAACTAGTCGAATAGTAATCTCAATTTGAACCATTTCGAAGTTCATTAAAATGACATACGAAAAGGTGGAAAACAACTTTCGTAATGTAGCCTGCTGACATTGGCTTCAAAAGCACTATGTTTTGTTTCATGGAAAATAAGCAATTGAAGAAGGGGCTGTCCCTTATTTTGCAAAAATTGGAAATGTTATAAGTCCGTTAGTGGAAAATGATCGTTTCAGCTAATAAATGATCGTGTCTAAATTTAAAGTCCGTATCTCAAGGCAAAGTGGCCCTTCAAGGGGCCTAAAGTTGTCAAAAATTGTATGGGACCAAAAAACATGATTTTTTTTTTCGACGAAAAAAATACGCAAATTTACTAAAACCGGTGATTTTAGGAACTTAGGGCCAAAAATGTGCTTAGATTTGCGATATCTCTACTCGTTTCTGAGTTATTGACAAAAAAAGCAACCGAAAAATCAGCATTTTTGAACATTTTTTTTATATTTCGAAGGAAACTTACCATATTTTGTACAATAACTCAGAAACGAGTAGCAATTTTAAGCACATTTTTGGCCCTTTAGGGTCCTAAAATCACCGGTTTAAGTAGAATAGCGTATTTTTTGCGCTGAAAAAAAAAATCATGTTTTTTTGGTCCCATACCATTTTAGACGTGGTGGTTCCCCCCTAGTGAACACGTGGCTTATGGATGGCCCTAAATCACTGTGATTTCAAGCATTTCCGTACAGCTCACGCATTATATCACACGTAATAAGCATATTTATTGCAGCTTCGACCAACCAAATAATATTCCTCATTATTTGTCATAAACATAACAAATTTACGTAGGCCGTACCAGGATAATGTTATCTTGAATTAAGGAGAAACATCAGAGAATACAAATATAGCTGCCACAATGGCCGACTTGAACCCCTACTCACGATTTCAAAAGCTCCAATCTCAAACAATTGAAAACAAATGCGCTCGATTTGGAAAAGCTGCCTCTTTCTGCATGTGAACAAGACCAGGATAAACAAGTGCGGCTCAGTTCGATGCTTCATTCGTCAGATTTGTGCCCCTAAAGTTTGTATGCAAAATTGCAATGGGCTTTCTTAATGTTTCACCTTAAACCAATTGTAATCTTGATTTGAACTACACAGAAAGAAATCATGAAAATTAAACAGCACGTAAGTTAAGCATCGACTGAAAATTATAGCAGAAGCTACAAAATTACAGCCATTTACCGAGAGATGATACTGTCCGCTCAGTAATCAACCAATCATGTGTACTGTTGACATTTTTTGAAACATATCCGCTTGAAATTTACATGCAGTATCGTAAACGACGACAGCTACGCTCAGGCTGTGACCATAGTGGGTAAGGTGAGATGCGATCGGATGCGATAAGTTATGAGATGAGAAGAGGGATGTTTGATAGGCCATAGTGCATGAGGTTTTCAATGAGGGTGCGCATGTTGTTTTCACATCCTTTTTCGCCTATTTCGTGCGCATCAACGACTCGCGTGATTTGATCGATGAAGTCGCTTGTATGTTGAAGCGCTTCTTTGAATGTGGGTAGTGAAATGATCGTTTCATCTTTAAGAGGGGAAAGATAAAATCTCGCGTTTAGTATCATACAGGCGTAACTGCAATGATCGATTTCTCTTCATCGATTTTCTCTTTGGTTAATAACTTAGCAGGCAAAACAGTTTCGGTTGTTTTTATTGTTCTAGATTCTAGTCCTAGTTGTCCTTCACCGAAACATACTAAGAGATCATCCGAACATTGGACAAATTTCCCGGAATAATCCGAAGAGAAAATCGATGTTGAGAAATCGATCATTGTAGATACGCCCATATGATACTCAGCGCGAGAAATGCACCCGCTTTTTGTTTTGCGCGGGTCGTTTTTTTGTTATAACTTAGTCAGTTTTGATCCTGTTGCAATAGCGAAAACCGACCAGTTCAAAAAAAATCTGGTGTAACTGTACAAGATTGAGATTATTGAATTAATTATTTGAGAAAAGAATGTATAACATGTAATTATATCCGCGTGAGCGATGTCTTTAGGGAGCGTCCATAAATTACGTCACGCAAAAAACGCCCATTTTCAACCCCCCCTCCCCCCTATGTCACACTTTTTGTATGAGACCTCTGAAATCTTTGTATGGGTTGTCACACTTTACGGAACCCCCCCTCCCCCCTAAAAGCGTGACGTAATTTATGGACGTTCCCTTATGTATACACATATTTTTACTTTCCGAACTGGGCTATCTGAGTGTTGATTTCAATTTAAATCAATATGAGACGGTTTCGGCATTAAAGCATTACTTGATTGTGCTGACCTCGGCAAAAAGAAACAAAAATTCGGCGAGTATGTATTATTTAAGGGTATGGGTTTTTTTTATTACAAAATTTTCGGCGATATCTACGAGAAAAGATGTCTCTAATAAGTACACAATAAGTCTCATTTTGACAACTGCTGTGTGTTTATGTGTTGCTAGCGTTGTAAACAAAATATAACCTTTATTAAAAGTTAAAGTTTTCCTCAAGTGGAGCAACGCGAGTGTTTCCGGATGAGAAGCGAAAATCGATTGTGATCAGGTACTGCTATGAAAAATGATTATCGCTAAGAAAATTAGCAAAAGTTGGAGGTGTTAGCGTTTTTTTCTGTCCAAAATGCTGTCAAACGATTCGGTATGCATAACACACTGATAAACTCACCCGGACGCGACAGAAAACAAGGTGCGTCTAAGTCAAATTTGGACAGCAAAATTTGCAAAATCTTCAACAGAAAAAAGGAGGTATTCATCATAGATTGCGAAAAAAAGTGTGGAACGACTATTGGTATGGTTGAGCGCGCCAAGGAGCGTAATTCCCTGAAGACTTACCCAAAACAGAAATGTCCAAAAAACAGTCAAATTCTGGCGGATTATGTGAAAACTCGGGCTCGGAAACTGTACGACTATGTTTTGAGTAAAAATTACATGTGCATAATCATGGATGATGAAACGTATGTCATATTAGACAACAAGGCACTTTCAGGGGCACATTGATTGATTGATTGATTTATCTTTATTTGAGAGACTTTCAGCCCTTGGCTGGTTCGTCTCTATTTCAGGGGCACAGTTTTTCACTGTGAAGCGTGGCACTGATGTTCTGAATTCGGAGAAATCGAAGAAAAAACTGGGCCAACCCAAGCAAAAACCATCGACGGAACGGTTGTCCAAAACCTTATGTTGACGGCGTAGGTCTCTGACCCACTTGCGCTCAACGCGTGACCGGTCAATAGAGTTTGGATATACCGCATTTAGTTCACCACTGGACTGCTTCATAAGTGCGAAAACGTAAATAAAACTGCGCGATTGCATCAAATGAAATTGATGTCTTCGGCGCACTAATGCTTCGATGTATGATGAATAAGTGCTCCGAAGACACCGAGTCGATTGGATGCAATCGCGCACTTTTATTTTCGTTTTCGCACTCTTGAAAACTAGTGCGATAGTCCAGTGGTGAACTAGATGCGCTATATGTTGTTGATGTTTACATCGGGGTATTGTATTCATTCAATAGAAAAGCTTCGACGCAATCCAATGTCGAATTAGAAGTCAAGTAATAAGTCATTTACGAGTATTTAATTAGATTTAGTGTTTAGAGAGTGCCGCTAATTTGCAATACCGTAAGTTATAATAATAGAAAAATCTTTGATAGTGGAATTGTCATCAAAACCTTTCTATCAACGTTGCCGTAGACGATTGTCGTAAAGTGAGAGTAGCTCGAGGTTTGGTTTGGTTGAAACAGGGTGGACCAGGTGTAGCAAACTGTAAGTAGAAACTAATAGAGATTGATAAAAGGAAATAATTGAGAAATCATAATACGTTTTCTAGAGTCAGAGCTAGTGCAGAGTTAATTGATCAAATATTGTCGTGCGAGTTAGGAAAAACTATTTCTTGTGAGTGAATTGTATAACAATTGAATTACCAACTGTTTACTGAAGTCAAAATTATATTTCTAGTTTTAGCTGCACTTAAAATGTCTGCTACAAAAAAATAGTTATTTTCTATTCCGAACCTTATGAAGAACACCAAGAAGAAGGTGCGAGAGCTGGCAAGATCCACGAAAAATTAAATATAAAACGATACCATGGGCTTTTCTGATGGTCAATAAACAATGTAATTGAATTTAATTCACAAAACAAATAAAACATTTACAAATACAGCAATTTTCAGGCGTACTCATAATCAGCGATACAGTCCTTATATTAGGTAAAATCGAAATTGATGTCACACTATTTTCGTTAAGGGATCTAGTTTTACCTGACAAAGAAAAAAGCAGAACTTTTCAATCAGAATCCTTTTAGCATTTAAGTTGAATACCATAAAACCTTAAACATTCTAACTTGCACATGAATAACATGCACTGGACAAACGACCATATCAAACATTGATCACTTGATTCAAATCCCGAATAGAGAAAATAAAATGTTTTCTTATACACATATAATAACAAAATTATGATGTAAAAAACTTACACGATTTGATGGAATACTATTTTATATGCAATGAAATATATTATTTTACATAGTGATCGATAGACAATATGATAAATTTTTATTACGTCCGGTCCATCAAAATGCATGTCATGTGTAAAGGCATTGAGTTATGTTTAAAAACAACAACATATTAACGCATTTTATATTACCTACTAGCATTCCCAACACATTAAATCCGCATTGCTTTACATACACAACGAGCGCAATCATAAAATCCATACCCGACAAGCATTCTCTTGCGTTCTCTTGCGATCACATGCGTCGAAGCAGCTCCATCGCATCTCCGCACTCATCGCAACTCATCTACTATGTGCGGTTCATGCGTTCTGCATATAGTTTCCACAGAGTGTGCTTCGACGCTTATCCGATCTCTTATCTCTTTGCATCGCACCTCAGCCACTATGTGCTCAACGTCAGTCGTCTGCCTCGCTGCGGAGACTGCTCTCTCGCTCTCTGTGGCCGAAGCGGTACAACAGTTTGTTCCTTTATGGTGGAACATGTTTATCTTTGATTGCTCTCTCTTCAGCTTGGTGAGACAGCCTAGAGGGGTTAGGCGTGAACTCTCACTCGGAAGATCTGAGTTCGATTCTCGTATAAAGATTTTTTTAAGTTTCTCTGAAAAGTCGATGCTTAATTAACACTTTTCTCTCAGCAATCAGCAGTGTGATTTTAAGATCACACATAAATTTCTATCGAACACGATGGAGGTCAATTTGTTACATTCAGTTCGTCATAAATTTACAGATTTTGTTCGTACTGTGTAGCACAGAGAACAGACATCCAGGCTAGAACAAATTTCATTCGGAAGGTATTGTGTAAAAATTTGAATCTTTATTTGAGTAAGGTTGCAAACCAATACACGATGACAACACTTACGCCACCAAACACCATATTGCCACAGTCAGTGGTGAATTGAAACATTTCAAGCGATGAATTAAATTAGTATGGGAAATTAACCGATCACAGCGCCACGCTATTGCCACTTGTGTTTCCGATTTCAAATGGCCGTTAAATTCCTTACACAGTTTCGGAACTGGACTTGGATGTCTGTTCTCTGTGGAACTAGTAAAAGCGGTTAAGTTTCCAGTGTTGACCAACAGATTGCGCTAGTGGTTGCTTTGTTGAATCTTGGAGAATGAAAACAAACCAAATTTAATTTCCGAATCACTGAAGAATCTCGAACATTCTGAGTTGAGATTCTACTGCCTATTGAAAAATAATTATGAGAATAAGCAGTCAATCTCAGCTCAGAAGTGTGCCATCAGGAAAAGATTTATAGACGACTTGTGCCTTGTGATTTGGTCTAAAAATTTGCCGAATAGAAAAGGGGTCGCATACTAAATTCGTGACAGAGCTGTGACTGCGGCTCTGCCCGAGGTGAGAGTAATTTACATTCACCTCGTGCAGAATTGCCTTTGCAGCTCCCTCACAACTTTGATATGCGTGTGCGACCCCTTCTACATTAGGCAAACTTTTAGAGCAAATCACATGGCAAAAGTCGTACATATATCGTTTCTAGAGTGCACGCTTCTGAGCTGAGGAAATAACAAGTGAGTGTTCTCTTCCTTGTCCAGTAGTATCGAGCAAAGAAGAGGAATATGTTCCCATAAACGATACCAACCAGGAAACAATATAACCAACATCGGCAAGTCAATGAATTCCAACATGATGAATATTCCTTAGCAGCAGCAATAAATATCTGAATAAGGTAACTTACGTATTTTCGGCAATTTTGCTGTCTTTTGGTTGTTGTTTTTTATCCTGTTGAACTCATAGTTAGCGTCAAATCTTTCTCAACGAGGGTGAATCATACGGCCAAGTTTCATTCAATTTGACCTACAAAACCCCCCTTGACGAAGAGGACAAACCTGCCAATAATACCCAAAGTCATCCGAAAAATGACATTGGTATCTTCATCACCGCAATACCAACAGATATGTAAGACCAAAATTAGTTCTGCTAACTATGTCATGAACAAATACCACAAGATAGTCAATATCAGGAAAAGATATATTTTTCTCTAAATAAGGAAGTTAAACTTGATGAAGATAAATTGAACCAAGTGAGCGTATGAAATAGTTGAGCTGATCACCGAAAAGTTTTCTATAGAAGAGACAAGGGCTGAACAATGTCAACTACACTGATGTTTTTATACGCGGTCCGCGTAAAAAACGCGTTATTCAAAAAACGTAGTAAAACAACCGAGTGTGCATCGTGAAATCTCGTGAAGCAACTTTGTCGTGATAGAGTTATCTTTCTGAAAAGCTTCAAAGATTTGATACTTTATTCTGAATTATCATAAATATTCAGGACTACAATTGCACCAAAAGCCGTAAGAAATCGTGTGTGCCAGCCATGGAATGCCAAAAGTGTGCACTCGCTATTGATCGCAAAAGTGAACGCTACACAATTTGCGAAGGAAGGTGTGCCAAACGATTCCACGCTTCATGTGTTGGACTAGCCGAACCGACCGTGTGTGCACTATTCGCGAAAAACATTTTATGGATGATCGATGACGAATCGAATAGCCAAACAAATGCAATTGAATCTGACATTGCGGACCTGAAAGCGAAAGTGGAAGAGATGTTCGACACCCTTGCTACACTTGTACCTCATCATCAAAAACCTTTTAACGAGAAGCTGCACTCAACTGCCGTACCATACGTACCATCGCCTCCGAACGCAAGCTCTATTTTATTAGACGGAACAAAAGTCAGCTACACTAGGGATACAAGTGAGCTCACAAACCACAGTGGTCAACTCAGCGATGTGTTTTCTTTGTTCCTCACCAACGTTGATCGCCACGCTACGGAAGAAGACGTAAAGCAGCTTGTATGTGAATGCTTGAATATCAACGATCGGAAGAACGTGAAGGTTTGGAAATTACTGCCCAAGGGATGTTCACTTGACGATTTGGACTTCATTTCATTCAAAGCTGTATTCGATTCGAAACTGAAGTGCTTGGCTATGGATCCTGAAACTTGGCCTGTAGGACTTAAATATCGAGAATTTGAAAACCGATTGACTGTTTGGGCACCAAAATCTTAATGTTAAAAATGTTACCGATAATGCTGTTGAACTCACAACTATGTTTTAGTGCTATATGTTTGCAATGTTGATTGTCAAGTTCATTCCGTGTTTTTTTTTTCCAAGTTTTGTTTGTGTAGGAAGCTGAAGGCAAAGATTTATGCTATGTTATGTTTGAAAGATTTGTGTAATTAGTTTTAGGTATTTCAATGAGACCAATAGGTCAGTTGAAAATATATATGCTTATAAATAAAAAAAAAAAAAACGCGAAAAAAATCTAGTCATGGTTGATGTGAAATGATTTCGAAGATTTCAGGGGCTTTCAGGATGTCTTTGTGGGGCTTCTAGGAGCGTTATGGGGCATTTCAGGGGAAGTTCAGATGCGTTTTCTTGAAATGCCTCCAAAACTCCCTCAAACCCTCTCGAGCCCCATGTAGCGCCCCGGAAACATCCTGAATCCCCATAAAACCTCTTACCAACACTGAAACCTTCCTGAAAGGCCCTGCAACTGCTTAAAACAACCCTAGAAGACCCCCGCAAACATCCGGTAACCCTCTGAAATCCTATAAAACGCCTCTGAACTATCCCTGAAACGCCATGTAATTCCTTGAAACGCTTCTGAAACACCTCTAGAAGCAACTTTGAGACATCATGGAACCCCCCGAAACTCCTAAAACCTTTTTACATCGACCGTGATTTGACTTTGACAGATATCACTAGTAGACCACGCAGCAGAAAATGTACATGATAGACAGACTAGACGATGTAAAGATATTTGATAGAACACAAAAACCATAAAATCTTCCCATCTTGGAAAGCTGTTACATATACATACAACACGCCACACACGGTAAACAATCGTACTGATACCCGAGCAGAAGGGAATAGCAACAGCATAATAAAATGTGTTATTTTGGAAAAATAACTGAGGAGCGGAAAGAGTTATTTTCATGTTATTTACATAACATATCCTGTTATAAACTTGTCTGTCATAAGCGGCAAAATAACAAATATTATAACAAAAAAATGTTCCTGGAAGATCAGTTTAATAACATGTTTTGTTAGTTTCAATTACAACTTAATAACAGCGAATTTTGAAAATATTTCAATAACAAATTTTGATATGAATACGTTATTGATAACAATCTGAAAATAAAATTTGCTTTTTTCTGTTGCGGTTAGGAACTCCTCCAAAGTCCCATATGCATTCAATGGGATACGCAACAATAGGATCTATTGTTAAATGTTTCATTCATGATTGGGACGCTATTGTTGTCGCAAGCGATTTCTTATCGAAAACAGAGACAAACAATTGTTCTCGTTTATTTTCCAAACAACTTACGATGAAAAACTACCGTCGTTTTGAAACCCTTTATTAGGTTGTTCATTGTTTATACGATTAATTCACATTATTACCTTATTGATTGACACTTTATCCTAGTTAATCTAAGTGGGCTCGATGCAGTGAAATCAATAAAAATAAAATGTCTAAAAATAACACAAGTTTACAAAATAAAACGAAAGTCGTGAACTTCTGTCAACGACCAAAATTTTTGAAGCACAATTTAGTGCTGATTTCAAAACCGACCTTCAAAAAATTTTAAGTAGAACAGTTTTTGAGTTTTAGCTCAATATCGAGTTTTACATTTTTTTTAAATATAGAATTTATTAAAATTCCTATGTTTTACGTTTTGTTCAACCAATATTAAATCTTTTTCCATAAATTAAAAGCTGAATACAATATCATTCGATCATCTGAATACAGGTTTTGCGTCAGATTGACGAAATTCAAGATATTGGCGAGTTTTAGGGTCGATCTTCTTAAATTTTAGCAAAATTTCCAAAATTTTTTGAAGAAATACAATAATAAGAAAAAACTAACTTAAAAATTCTTTCTCGACGTTTATTTGACATATCATATGTAGGCGAGTTACAGTAAAAATTTCAGCTCAATCGGAGGATTGATTAAGGAGAATGAGATGTTTAAAGTAAGCGACTTTGCTTAAAAATAGAACAAAAATCGATTTCAAATCATCAACCTTGTATGGAGAGTCGAAAAAATTTCCGCTCTACTGTAATTTTTTTCTTTCGCGTTTTCGAACTCAGGGCATGATTCTACACCAAAAATGATCATCAGCTTACCGAGTTCAAATATGCTGTAAACTAGTGTAATGGAATAATGGAATTTTATTGGAGGCAGTATTAGCACCGACGAAGATACAGACGGAGCAGTAATCGTTTTTTTCGGTACCACTTTCTTTTTCACCCTTTTGCAAGCCCCTCTTGTTTTCTGTAATATGCTTGCGTTGGCTAACCCCTTGAACGGGCGAAATGAGGGAACTGTCAAGCGACATGTCAACAACTTGTTTGTTTACAGTTCTGCTGTTTGCTACCTAACCTTAGGAAAACTTCGACCCGTTCTACGGACGATGAACACTTTATATATATATTTATTTGATTAAAATCTGTAGTTTGGGGTCTGTAGTAAGTTTTGGGAATATTTTCGGTCCGGATAACATTGCGGCATTCGTGGAATAGGTGACGGCGCATACGAAATGGTTGTGAGCGCAACTGATGGTATGCAACTGAGGGTTCTCCGTAAGAACGGTTGGCGGTGATTTGACCACTTTGACCAGGAGGAAACGCTGTTTTAAATGTGAGAATTTCAAATCGGAACACAATAGAATTGTTTAAAATTATTTTTGTTTTCAGGTGCTTGATTAGTACAAGGCTTGTTGTCCTTTCTGAACCAAATCCTACGGAAAAGTGTCCATCGTAAAGCCAGCTTCCAGTCTAGTCAGCATTCGGTCGGCCAACTTCGGAGTAATATTTAGTTCGCCAAAATTGGTTGAACAGGGAGTCGATGATGGAACTAGATCCGCCAAAATGCTCGAAAGCGATTTGGAACGTTTCGATGAGGCGGAAACAAAGCGGTTCTATAAAATGTATACATTCCCCAAGGGTCGCTCTTCGTGCAGAGGTTCGAAGGAAGTCGAGAAGCAGCTGGCTTTTGGGAAGACTTCCGGCAGCCGGATTATGCGGGCCTGGAGCAAAATTAGCCAGATCGACTCGTCGGCGCTGCGGTTCGAGGCGCCCAAAGATCCCGACCAAGTCTACCGGCAGGATTTCTATGAGTTTATTGCGAAATGGCGCTAGGTGTGAAGTAGTTTCGGATGTTAACTATCCGGTTCTTACATTTCAGTATGATTGTTTTTGATGTTCAAATAATGTTCTCTAATCAACAGTTTGGTGCACTTTTTTTTAAATAAAGGCTATTGTATCCAATTAATAAGTATGAACTACTGAGGAGCCATCCATATATCACGTGAACGTTTTGGCCCCCGAGAAAAATCAAATGGGTTGTGAATTCGAACGAATCAAATACGAGTGATTTCTCGCATCGCTATACAATGCAGGTGCACGTGGTTAATCTAATTAGCAGTTTAGGAGTTCAAGTTCAATTCAGATAAAAAATGGATAAAAAAGGGTCTTTCAAGAACTATTGGAGATAAAACGAAAGAATGACTCAATAATTTTTGGACTAGCTCTGGGTGTATAAATTTTAAATCTGGGAGGACATGAGTAACAAATTCAGATCAAGTTAAAGGGCCTGATTACGAGTGTCACTTCACGGTGAAAACAAAAAAGTGACACCGGTAATAAGGACGGTGAAAGTGATTCCTATTTGATTAACCCACAACTTTTTCACCGTGGATTCGCAATGTGTCACCGTGATCGATTTTCACCGTGAAGTGACACTCGTAATAAGGCCCAAAGACTTTCTTAAGAAGTGGGAGGACATGGTGAACCTTCTGAGTGACAAATTTAGATCAATTGGAAGTGTGTCAAGAACTATTGGAGTAGCTCTATAAGTTTTAAGAGTTTTTGTCACCTCGCCACGTGGGAAGACGAACCGTCTTCGGTGCAAATTCAGTTCAAGTGGAAGAGTGTCTCAAGAACTATTGGATTAACATTATAAGTTTTAAGCGTCTTGCGTCAAGTGGAAGAGTGTCTCAAGGAACTATTGGAGTAACTCCGTAAGTTATAAGCGCCTTGCGTCACCTCGCAACCTGGGAGGACATGGTGAACCGTCTGAGCTACAAATTCAGTTCAAGTGGAAGAATGTCTCAAGAACTATTGGAGTAAATCCATAAGTTTTAAGAGTTTTGCGTCACCTCGCTACTTGGGAGGACATGGTGAACCTTCTGTGCGACGGAAGTATGTCCAACTATTGGAGCTCTATAAGTTTTAAGAATTTTGCGTCACCTCGCAACCTAGGAGGACATGATGAACCTTCTGAGAGACAAATTCAGATCAAGTAAAAGAATAACTCAAGAACCACTGGAGTAACTTTATAAGTTTCAAGTGTGTTGCGTCATCTGGGAGGACAAGGTGAAACTTTTGAGCAACGAATTCAGATCAGATCACTATTGCAGATTCACTCAGATGTATTGGTTGCCTTGTTCTGAATCCTAACGAATTTTCGGATGGATCATAGACCATTAATCTTGTTAATTGCTCTGTTTCCACATCTAGGTGAAAAGCAGAAAATCGTCCACGCGTTTCACATCATCGATGCAATGCACCTGGGTGATCTGGAAGTTCTTTCTCGATTGACGGCGCCAGTGCTCGAAAACGACTTCAAGCGTTTCAATTAGGTGGAAACTGTGAAGATTTTCTACCGAAAAATTGATTTTGAACGATGAGTTTACTGCCCCTAGTCCAATTCGGGAGAACCTGGTGAACCTTATTAGATCAAAACTTCTGGAACATATGGAACAGCTGCAGAAGTACTGTTCCAAAAGTAAGTTTCTTGCATCACCATGCAATTCGGGAGGACCTGGTGAACCTTATTAGATCAAAACTTCTCGGACATCTGGAACAGCTCCAAAAGTGAACTGTTTCGAAAGTTTCTTGCATCACCATGCACAATTCGGGAGGACTTGGTGAACCTTATTAGATCAAAACTTCTGGGACATATGCAACAGCTGAAGAAGAACTGTTCCAAAAGTAAGTTTCTTGCATCACCATGCAATTCGGGAGGACCTGGTGAACCTTATTAGATCAAAACTTCTGGAACATATGGAACAGCTGCAGAAGTACTGTTCCAAAAGTAAGTTTCTTCCATCACCATGCAATTCGGGAGGACCTGGTGAACCTTATTAGATCAAAACTTCTGGGACATATGGAACAGCTGCAGAAGTACTGTTCCAAAAGTAAGTTTCTTGCATCACCATGCAATTCAGGAGGACCTGGTGAACCTTATCAGATCAAAAATTCTTGGACATCTGGAACAGCTCCAAAAGTGAACTGTTTCGAAAGTTTCTTGCATCACCATGCAATTCGGGAGAACCTGGTGAACCTTATTAGATCAAAACTTCTGAGACATATGGAACAGCTGCAAAAGTACTGTTCCAAAAATAAGTTTCTTGCATCACCATGCAATTCGGGAGGACCTGGTGAACCTTATTAGATCAAAACTTCTGGGACATATGGAACAGCTGCAGAAGTACTGTTCCAAAAGTAAGTTTCTTGCATCACCATGCAATTCAGGAGGACCTGGTGAACCTTATCAGATCAAAAATTCTTGGACATCTGGAACAGCTCCAAAAGTGAACTGTTTCGAAAGTTTCTTGCATCACCATGCAATTCGGGAGAACCTTATTAGATCAAAACTTCTGAGACATATGGAACAGCTGCAGAAGTACTGTTCCAAAAGTAAGTTTCTTGCATCACCATGCAATTCGGGAGGACCTGGTGAACCTTATTAGATCAAAACTTCTGGGACATATGGAACAGCTGCAGAAGTTCTGTTCCAAAAGTAAGTTTCTTGCATCACCATGCAATTCAGGAGGACCTGGTGAACCTTATCAGATCAAAAATTCTTGGACATCTGGAACAGCTCCAAAAGTGAACTGTTTCGAAAGTTTCTTGCATCACCATGCAATTCGGGAGAACCTTATTAGATCAAAACTTCTGAGACATATGGAACAGCTGCAAAAGTACTGTTCCAAAAATAAGTTTCTTGCATCACCATGCAATTCGGGAGGACCTGGTGAACCTTATTAGATCAAAACTTCTGGGACATATGGAACAGCTGCAGAAGTACTGTTCCAAAAGTAAGTTTCTTGCATCACCATGCAATTCAGGAGGACCTGGTGAACCTTATCAGATCAAAAATTCTTGGACATCTGGAACAGCTCCAAAAGTGAACTGTTTCGAAAGTTTCTTGCATCACCATGCAATTCGGGAGAACCTTATTAGATCAAAACTTCTGAGACATATGGAACAGCTGCAGAAGTACTGTTCCAAAAGTAAGTTTCTTGCATCACCATGCAATTCGGGAGGACCTGGTGAACCTTATTAGATCAAAACTTCTGGGACATATGGAACAGCTGCAGAAGTTCTGTTCCAAAAGTAAGTTTCTTGCATCACCATGCAATTCAGGAGGACCTGGTGAACCTTATCAGATCAAAAATTCTTGGACATCTGGAACAGCTCCAAAAGTGAACTGTTTCGAAAGTTTCTTGCATCACCATGCAATTCGGGAGAACCTTATTAGATCAAAACTTCTGAGACATATGGAACAGCTGCAAAAGTACTGTTCCAAAAATAAGTTTCTTGCATCACCATGCAATTCGGGAGGACCTGGTGAACCTTATCAGATCAAAACTTCTCGGACATCTGGAACAGCTCCAAAAGTGAACTGTTTCGAAAGTTTCTTGCATCACCATGCACAATTCGGGAGGACTTGGTGAACCTTATTAGATCAAAACTTCTGGGACATATGGAACAGCTGAAGAAGAACTGTTGCAAAAGTAAGTTTCTTGCATCACCATGCAATTCAGGAGAACCTTATTAGATCAAAACTTCTGGAACATATGGAACAGCTGCAGAAGTACTGTTCCAAAAGTAAGTTTCTTGCATCACCATGCAATTCGGGAGGACCTGGTGAACCTTATTAGATCAAAACTTCTGGGACATATGGAACAGCTGCAGAAGTACTGTTCCAAAAGTAAGTTTCTTGCATCACCATGCTGCCGGTGGACGCATAAATGTCCCATGTGCAAAAACAGACAATCGAGAAAATCGCGTCCAAAGTTCGAAAAAAGTAAATGGTCTCAAATATGAAGTATAAGTGCTGAATCGTGTTCTAACATCAACCAATTTTGAATTTGAGCACTAATTTTTGTTTTAGAGCGATTTTATAGTTCCATAGGATTTCCAATGGAACGTGACGCTTATGCGTCCACTTTTAAGAATGTTACAAATTGGCCTTGCATTTTTTCAACAATTTTCGGAACAAACTACCAATTTTTATTTCCCCATATGATAGTACCCCATGAAACATGGTCATGGGCTGCAAAATCTCAATATTGCCAAAAATGCACATGGGACAATTATGCTTCCACCGGCAGCATGCAATTCAAGAGGACCTGGTGAACCTTATCAGATCAAAAATTCTTGGACATCTGGAACAGCTCCAAAAGTGAACTGTTTCGAAAGTTTCTTGCATCACCATGCAATTCGGGAGAACCTGGTGAACCTTATTAGATCAAAACTTCTGAGACATATGCTGCCGGTGGAAGCATAATTGTCCCATGTGCATTTTTGGCAATATTGAGATTTTGCAGCTCATGACCATGTATCCTGGGGTACTATCATATGGGGAAATAAAAATAAGTAGTTTGTTCCGAAAATTGTTGAAAAAATGCATGGCCGATTTGTAACATTCTTAAAAGTGGACGCATAAGCGTCACGTTTCATTGGAAATCCTATGGAACTATAAAATCACTCTAAAACAAAAAATATAGCTCAAATTAAAAATTGGTTGATGTTAGAACACGATTCAGCACTTATACTTCATAGTTGAGACAATTTACTTTTTTCGAACTTTGGACGCGATTTTCTCGATTGTCTGTTTTTGCACATGGGACATTTATGCGTCCACCGGCAGTATGGAACAGCTGCAAAAGTACTGTTCCAAAAATAAGTTTCTTACATCACCATGCAATTCGGGAGGACCTGGTGAACCTTATCAGATCAAAAATTCTTGGACATCTGGAACAGCTCCAAAAGTGAACTGTTTCGAAAGTTTCTTGCATCACCATGCAATTCGGGAGAACCTGGTGAACCTTATTAGATCAAAACTTCTTGGACATCTGGAACAGCTCCAAAAGTGAACTGTTTCGAAAGTTTCTTGCATCACCATGCAATTCGGGAGAACCTGGTGAACCTTATTAGATCCAAGGGGAATGACATATCCTTTTCTAACCGGAATATCCCCATTTATCCGTTTCAAACCGTCGCTAACCGTGTCTAACCGCTGCTCACTTAGCAGCTCGCTTAGCAACGGTTAGCGACGGTTAGAAAAGGATAAATGCGGATATTCCGGTTAGAAAAGGATATGTCATTCCCCTTGATTAGATCAAAACTTCTGAGACATATGGAACAGCTGCAGAAGTACTGTTCCAAAAGTAAGTTTCTTGCATCACCATGCAATTCGGGAGGACCTGGTGAACCTTATTAGATTGTACAAATCTAGTGCGTGGGACATCTGGTCCCAGTAAACTCCAGAAATGAATTTTATAATAGTAAATTTCTTACATGACCATGCAATTCGGGAGGACGTGTAAAACCCTATAAGATCAAACCTCTGCTTTTAGACTTAGTTTAAGTCGTTATTTTGCTTGGTTTTTGTCGGATATGTTACAGCAAAATCACTTCCGACCCCAGCGCCCCATTTTATTTATTGAATATTCTAAAACAATTATCACACGTATGATTATAGTAATAACACTTGAAGTTATAGCGTAGGTCGGTACTCTGGATGTAACGATAGTGAGATTTCTGTTTGACGACGGATTAGTTCCTCCATGAAATATCGTTGGACTGGCAGTTGATTTGATCCTGGAGTGATTGATGAATATCATCCATGGTTGTCAGGAATAACTGAAATGAAATTTAAAATGACTTGTTTATGATTGCATTCACTGCAATGTTTAAAATTAGGGTGGTGTGGGGCAAGATTGGGGGCCCTATGATGAGCCCTCATAACATCGTACATATCAAATTGTTTTTTTTTTCTCCTCTACTTTTCAATATGTATAAGCTGTGCTAAAAGTCGATAAAAAGTTCATAAATTGCAAAAGTCAGAGCCAGAGACTGTACAGACTGTGTCAGTATGGGGGAATCAAAACCACAATCCGTGGCTTACATTGTGCCTAAATGGCTGGCGCCGCTAACCACGCAGCCCACAATTTACAAAAAAATGGCTTATTTTGCCTAGGATCTTAAGGGTTTTAGTACGGGACAAGATGGGTCACCTTTTGGGTAAAGACTCGAGACACTGAAGACCACCTTACAGTACACCGTATCCAATAAGTTCTCATCTTGGTTCTCATACAAAATAAAAATCTAGAAAATATAATTTTAATTCTCATCTGTGATTTATAGTTTAAACACAAAAGCATGTATTCAAGGGATACATAGGAAATACTGATTAAATAAAGCATACGGTTTAAGGTGAAACATCAAGAAATCCCATTGCAATTTTCATTTTCATTTCGCAGCATTTGGTTGGGCAATGAGAGCGCAAGTCAGTCCAAAGCCGATGATAAGGAGGGGTAATGGCTGAATAGTCTTTGCTGACCACATAAACGCCATGGGATAGGAAAAGGGTATTTTGGTGTGGGATTAGGGTGTTGGAACAAACTTGACAATATCAATGCTATTCAGATGCAAAATAATTTTAAAGCTCAATAGTGAATCGCATACCTTCCAAAACCAAAACACAATAATCCACAAAATGCCAAGCAAGTCATAGAAAGAAAAAGCGCCCGATTGTTTATTTTGTCAAACAAACGGAAACTTCTACACTCTCCGACTTGCCAGTCACCCCGGAAAAAATGTCTTCAGTTCTGGAAAATATATTATTCCCAATTAAGCCTTTAATCGAATTGTCCGCGTGGTCTTGCAGTACCCCTGCTAGGTAAGAACCAGTCATTGCCATACATATTAAATGCTAGACATGGCCCCATGGATAGCATTTGCATATGTAAAAGCTTTGCTGATGTGACTTTCCTATTAGGCAATTCTCTCATCTCATGTTTGTCTTCAAAACCTTGTCAAGCATAGAAAATTGAAGGTGATAAACAATACATTACAAGGTTCGAATTCCCATAGAATGAGATCATTTATTCGCACTACAACACCATACCTAGAAGATTATATCACATTGGCTGATTACAGTACAAATCTGCATTAACATGTCTAAAGGGTCTAACTCGTTTTGTAAACAAACATTGTTTCTGTCGCTGTAGGGCTCATCTCGATCCGCCCGCGCATCTGGGGGTCGTTATCAGAAAGAGCGAAGATAGATCTTTCTGATAACGGCCCCCAGATGCGTGGGTGGATCGAGATGAGCCCTACAGCGACAGAAACAATGTTTGTTTACAAAACGAGTTAGACCCTTTAGACATGTTAATGCAGAAATGCGAAAAATCTCCCTTTTCCCCCTATCCGCAACCCGGGGACGCGCCCTGTTGGATTTCGAAAGCCTCGGAGAATATTACAAACCTTCAATGGCATTCCCATACACTAACCCACATTGCCTATTCAGGGGTCTGACTGGGCCTATTACCCTCCCTCAGTTTGTAATATTCTCACCAACTTGGAATTATATTTTCCCGGCACATAAATGACTTCGACAAATGTTCGATATACTATGCAGCAGCATGATCAGTATAACTATATCAGAAGACTTGAAGATCTGATTTTTACAGAATTGTTTGCCATTGGTTATACATTCAGCTATTCCAATCATTACTGCAAAGCACATCGGCCACATGCCTGAATTCAAAGCTTCCTGGAAGATATAATCCAAGCCCAAGAAAGAAAGAAATCCCATTGCAATTTTGCATACAAACTTCGAAGCATCGAACCAAGCCGCACCTTATTATCCTGGATTTGTTCACTTGCAAAAAGAGGCAGCTTTTCCAAATCAAGCGCATTTGTTTACGAATTTTTAAGATTTGTGCTCTTGGAGACGTGAGTAGGGGTCCAAGTTGACCATTGTGGCAGCCATATTGGTATTCTTTGAAGTTTCTCCTTAAAGTAACGTTATTTTCTATTTGTTTTATAAGCCTGCTTCGGCACGCAATGTTCGAAAAGTTTTTTTTTCTTCGATAGCTAAATATTGTCCATAAGGTTAAATTTTAAGTTTGCATCTCAAGTATTCTACCAAATAGATCTACTAAGGCTTAAACAATACACTTTTTAGTGATTATTTTGTGATGAAATTTCAAATAAGTTCAACTTGGGTTGATTACCTTGAAAATGACCGTACTTCTCCAATACAAAATCTCATATTTTGTACCTAATGATTGTGCGCATAGGATATCTAGCTACATGAAATACTATTCATTACAGTACCTGCTGGTGTCATAATACCATCTAAGAGATAAACAAAAATACGCCAAGTTGATCAGTTGATTGCAATATTTTTTTTAAATAATAGAGATTGCTTGTTAACTATTATGTATTCATCTCCCTACAAATTCTATGAAAAATATTCAAATTCGTTCAATTGTCCTATCGGTCCTACCTAAATAAACCATGTCATTTTCTCAAGTGTAGCCTAGAAAAATGTCAACCTAGTCATACACAAGTAAGTTGTTCAGTTAATAAAAGCAGTCAGTTTTTCTCCAAAATGTCACGTCGAAAGCATTGACGTCAACAATGCGTTTGAGTGTTCGCACGTTAGCTTCGAATCTATCAACCCAATTAAGTGCTGCAAATCTCCTTCCCACTTTTAAATTCTTCAGTCGATTTTAATTGCTTTATTTAAAGAAAATATAACCAACTAACATTGTAAAAAATCGAAAAAAAGCGAAAAAATAAATAAATTACTAATCAAAATAAATCGAGAAACGTGGGAAATAGAGCCCAAACAACAATTTGAAGTCAGCTGGCAGTAAAAGGTTCCAAAACTTGTCACAAATCCTATAATGCTTTTATTAGGATTTGTAACGATCATCAAAACCTTCTCAAATCCAAGCGACTTGGAACTATTGCTTGGGAATAGACTCTAATGACCCCGGCGTTTCCTCCGTGTTTATCGAGCATGTCTGATACATATGATCAACCATACTCCATCTGCAGCAACCGGTTCGTGATGAACCGTTGGAGGCACATTAAAGTGTTAAAAAGGTGATATGTTTCACTAAAGAACACTTCATTACAATAATCAAAATGAAACTCCTTCACTTTAATACCGTCAACCCCTGCGAACTTGGCCAGGGCATGATACAAAAAACAGAATAATAATATTAGTAGTTATTAGCTTTGTACGACTATCAACACGCATGAATATGTAACTTGTATGAATGGAATCCATATATAACACACATATCTTTTCGAATGATAGCAAAGTTTATCTTACCTTATACAATGGTTGATTAGTTAGTAGGGGGTGATACACAAATTATGTCACGCATAAATCGACCTTATTCAACCCCCCCCTCCCCCCTATGTCACACTTTTTGTATGCGACATTACCTTCCATTACCTTTTGTTCCGCCTGTAACAAGCTGTCGTCGTAGAATAGCACTCGTCCTGGTTGTTTTCATGACCTTTTTTGGAACGCTTTTGGTCCAAAAACAAGGAATACACCTTCCGAATATTCTCTTCCGTGGTTTCCTCCGCCTTGCGTCTCTTGCTGACCAAGCTGGCGGTCGTATTCGATTGAATAGCGTAAGCGCAAACTAGTCTCGGTGGCAATCCTTTTAATAATCATCTTCGTCGCAGCGAATCTTTACTGCCCCTATTCGCATGACAGTCCCAAATTTGCTGGGTTGCCTATCACAAGAGACTGTTATGCGAAAAGAGGCAGTCTAGAACTTCTTTGATTTCCTTTGCTAAGTAGAAGTAGAAGTAGAAGTAGAAAACCGTTCGAATGATGATCACTCGATCGAGCAGATCGATTGGGATTCCGTGCGGGCTGCAATAATTGGTTCCACGGATTTTGGTAATGCCTCGATTGGTGGCCATGATTACGACCGGGGCCATATCGCTTTTCAAGGTCCTGTTAAGAAAGGAAAAGCATTCGATATCCAACATATGGGCCTCGCCGAAGAACAGCACTCCGGGATTGATTTTCGCTTTACCCTCTTCGCGTCACTCCATGATCTGATCGCGGACTTCCTGTTTGATCCCACCGGTGTTCCTGCAAACAGCGTCAAGAATCCGTTGTCCTGCTATAGATTACATCGATTTCGTGAAGCGTTTCTGCAGCTCTTCCTCCGGGCACTGGACGAATCTTGTTAGAGCTCCTGTGGCATCGTAATATTTTGCCCGTGCCAGTTTGCTGACCTTCCCGGAAGCCTTATCAATCTTAATGACATTCCCAGCTTGAATCTGCTCCTTCATAAAGTACTCGACGATCTTGTTTCCGAGATCATAGTATGTCTCTATATCCGTGATCTTGATTGTCATCCTTCTGCCCCGTGCCGGAAGCCGGACGATCGATCTGTATTTCCACAACTTTACCCTTGATGATTTCCGTCTTCTCCTTGATAGGAACTAACTGCAACACCTTTGCACAATGGATCTCCGAACCGGGCATCCTCGTGAAGGGTTTTTCGTTGCCAAGGGCCTCTGCTATCCTCACGGCAATGGCCGTCTTTCCCACATTAAACTCCCCGGACAACAAAATACACCGCCCGACTATTTTCCCTTCATGCACAATCTGCCCCTTCAGACCGGCAGCCCGCCGGGCGTCTTTCTGGTTCATGCCCTGGGACACGGTACGAGCTTCCAGCATATCGTCCAACCCGAGCCCACCTGTGAAATTAACAGCACGAAAAAGATAAAAAATAGGATCGATCAACGATTGGAAATATGATTGCGCAGCCAGAATTGGTGTAATGTCATCCATGGGTGATTTGCTGGCGGCAGCTCAGCAACAAGAGTGACTCTTTGCTACTTACCATTTCAAACGACAACGAACGGCTTTCGGTATTTTCCGGTTTCCGCTGGGCACGAACTGAAATCCAGGATGAGGAACTGCCTCCATCTTCCACGTTGCCTTCAACAGCAGCATTTTCTCGAGCGCACCGAAAAAATATATATCTTAGACGGCATTAAATAAATAAAATTTTCAGACCATGCACCAAGTTTTTCAAACATAAGCAGAGTAAACAAAACATTGTTAGGCGAGCGAGGCGAAAGCAGGCGAAAAAGGGTAGAAACTGTCAAAACTTGGTGAGAAGGGGTAAGCCAATGCTTAAAAACAAGGTCAAAACGGTAATCACAAGTCCCCTCGGAAAACTCATGCCCAAAGAAAAAGAAGAAAACATGGTACCGAAATTTTTTAGTGGTTTGTACCGCACTCTTACGTCTGTATAAATTCGTCTGTGGTATTAGTAATAATCTTCTCAACTTGGGTCGCACATTAAATTAAAATTGTGATTAGAACAGTTTATAACACTTTGAACGGTACTGTAACTATTTCAGATCAGCTGCCATATTGCTTTCTCTGGAAGGTTTACAATCCATCCTCAAAAAGAGGTATTATTTGGTTGATATATGTGGCGTTATCAATTTAAATCACTGGCGCTTTATTTATGGGTGAGTAAAAGCGGCGGTTTCACGATAAATTTTTAACCGCATGCAAAACATCACTGTCATTACTGAGTAACACCCATTTCTGAATTAGGTATCTGATAAGATTTGAAAAGCCATCGAAGCCATCGATAAAAAATATGTTTCAGGTTGAAAAAAAAGTATATCAATAAAAACAATCTGTTTATTTTTTTTCTGACAGTTTTTTGCTTCACATTTGTTTTTCTTCATAATTGGTTATGAAAGTTAGTTATATCACTTAAAATGTGCGTAATCTCAACATCTGCATATGGTATGTAATATAAGTGTATTGTCCAAGTTATATTACATGAAATCAACTTAGTTTCAACTAATAAAAATTTTTGTTCTATGAATGGATTTTGCAAGTTTTAATACTGCCAAATTATTTAATTATAACTAATAACTACACAAGTGTCCAATTTCACGTACTGAGGACGTCATTTTCAGTACTATAAGAGTATTCGAATACACCTTATGAAACTTGTAAGATGTTTTATAAGCCGCCATTTTTTGCGCTGTTTTGATGATATAGGTGTTCAATTTCAAGTCAATTAAACAAGAAAAATACTTCTGAATAAGTTGTAGAAGTGTCTTTTTAACTGTTATGTAACAAGCGGTGTTACTTGGGACTTGGAGGTAGTGCATACTTTATCTACCGATTCGTGCAAGAAGGCAGTTCGGCGATTCGTTGCTCGCAGAGGTGCGCCACAAGAAGTGTACAGTGACAACGGCACGAACTTCATTGGAGCCAGTAAGGAACTTGAGGAAGAATTGCGGAATATTAACCGTAGCTTGAGCAGCACATTCACCGACACGAATACCCAAATGGAGATTCAACCCGCCATCGGCCCCACATATGGGTGGATGTTGAGAACGGATGGTTCGATCCGTGAAGACGGCACTCGGATCATTGCCCATGTCCCGAAAGTTAGACGACGAGTCGTTTATCACTTTGCTGGTTGAAGCGGAGCACATGGTGAACTCGCGGCCTTTGACGATTCTTCCATTGGACAGCGAGGAGCATGAATCATTAACACCGAACCATTTCCTTATGCTCTACTCAAACGGTGTTCGACAACCAGTCAAAGCTCCAGTGGATGAGAGACAAGCTTTAAAAGGCAGCTGGGAGCTGATCCAGAACAAATTGAACTCGTTCTGGAATCGCTGGATTGTTGAATACCTTCCAATAATATCTCGGCGGTCAAAATGGTTCAGCGATGTTGCACCCATAAAGAAAGGACCCTAGTTGTGGTCGCCGACGGGAAGGTATGGAACCAATGGACACGTGGTCGTGTTTGTCGAAACTATCCAGGTAAGGACGGAGCAGTGCGACTAGCGGACGTTGAGACAACTAATGGAACTTTAAGCAGGAGAGCGGTTTGCAACCTGGCTATTTTGGACGTAGCTAGGCAGGATGAAATAGCAGTGGCCGATCGAGATGATGCAGATAGCGACGGGCGCAGTATAACCAGTAATCGCGGATACGGTGCCGTTGAACAAAGATAGGCACGGCACGAGGGGGAGGATGTTGTAGCGAATGCGTCTATTGGCGCGCCCCCCGAAAGCTTAGACTGTTTGGATGCGAAAGTGTGAGTAGCGTATTCATGCAGAGGCGAACTGTCAGAGACGGTGATAGGCAGAAAAATTGATTATCATTGTTTTGATATCGTGTAGAAAACCCTGAATTGTTAAAGTGAATTGTTAATCTTTATTAATTTGCATAAATACTAATTACAAATAACTAATTCCAGATTTATTTCCAAATCGCACTATTGCGAAACAAAAGTGAACTAAAATTACCTTAAATTACTAAGTACGAGACCAATTGTAAGTAAACTTATCGTTGCTATCTTGTGTTTTCTAACAAATAAACATCTTACAGCTTTGAGCTGATTCTCACCGGCAAAAGGTGAATTTTGCTATAAAGAGCTCCGAAAGGTAACCCCGACCGCAACATAGGGCGAACCAAGGGAAGGACCAACGGTAGCTGTAAAATACGAAGGCGCATCATCAGTGGAAGTCGGGCTTCTACTATGGGATCCACAAGAACCTGCGGTCGGAAAAGATTCACCCCCGCACCAAATGCACCATGTGGAAAACGCTGATAAGACCAGTGGTACGGGCAGATCTCGTGCTCGAGAAGGACATGCAAGTCTTCAAAGTGTACGAACGGTGCGTAGGACTTTCCTAGAATGGACCCCGACCTCACAGCACTCTACGGCGAGCATGCAAAAAGCCGCAAAAGCTGGAAGGACACGATTGGCAGGTCATGCTGTGAGAATGCCGGACAACCACCCGGTGTTGATATACAATCTGGAATGAACTAGACGTTGTAGAGCACAGTGGACAAGGCTGACGAAGTCGAGATGGATTTGGCGAGTGTAAGACATTTCCGAGGCAGCGAACCGGAATGTGTAACACAGAATTATGAACTCAGTCTTAGGGCATGTCCATAAACTACGTAAACTGTGGGGGAAGCAGGGTTTCTGGCCAAAGTCTACGGAGGGGGAGGGGGGTCTGAGATGGCCAACAATGAGCCAACGTAGTTTATGAACAGCGCTTTATCTGCGTAAAGATGTTGTAGTGAACAAATATGGGCAATGAATGAATGAAATGAACCAGAACATAATCAACTGAGTATGTCAAGAATTCGTTTTTTTTTGTCCAGCAAATTTAATTGCCATGCTGCAAGGATGCATATTAGCCTGGTACACGGTTTATATGGGAAAATATAAAAAATGAAAAAATTCCAACTCCTGTATACTTTTTGAGCTCCATTTTGGTCCCATATCAACTGTGCAAAATTTCAGATCGATCGAAGAAACTATATTTTAGCGCCCGCCATTCTTAGTTTTTCATACGATTTACTATGGGGAAAATTTACTTCTTCAAAGAAAAATCGCTTGAGGTCACCCATTGATCCCTAAAAATAAATCGCTGAATGATTTCTGTAGATAACTTCACGAGGAATCAGACCTCCGAAGACCGCAAAGCGATGCGACATTCGTGAAAAAAGTTATTAAGCCTTACCCGATCGATAAAATGACGAGATTTTATTATTTATTGTTATTCCTTACATGTTAAACAGCGTTGGCATGTCATTCGGTTTTCAGTCAATAACTTTTTCCACGTGCCTTAGATCGCTTTGCGGTCTTCAGAGGTTTTGTTCCTCGTAAAATTTCCAACAAAAATCATTCATCGATATATTTTTAGGGGTTAAGGGGCAATCTGTGGCGATTTTTCTTTGAAAAAGTGATTTTCCCCATAGTAAATCGTATGAAAATTGAAAACGGCTGGCGCTAAAATATAGTTTCTCCGATCGAGCTGAAATTTTGCACAGTTGATATGGGGCCAAAATGGAGCTCAAAAAGTGTACAGGAATAAAATGTCTTTTCGTGTCCCACACTAATGCATATTCCACCAAACAAACTTCAACGTTTGGTTGAATTACCCGAACCGCGTTGGTCAGCTTCCATCACCTTTAGCAACGTGCTTGCAATCTGCACCCGACCGCTTCTGCTAGCCCGGAGGGTTTCGGTCAGTCAGTCGCAGTCTGGAGCTTTTGTGTCTACTAACGATAATAAAAAAATCAGAAAAAAATCCTCCCCGTCAAGGTCGACAAAGGCGGCAAGAAAAAAGAAACCGAACAATAAAAGGACTTGCGGGGGATTTTCCAACGATTTTTTTTGCTTTTGTCGCTATCGTCTCGCGCTTCTTCGCGAGGATGGTCAGTTTCACACCAAGTTTTCTGTTTTTACGGCTTTCCCGGCAGTTTGCAATCTCCAGTCGCGCACACGGAGTCACAGCGTAAGTCGATAAAAGTGGGCGCGGCGGCAGCCAGCGGTCCAGGCCAGACCGTCTTCCCCGTGAACTCCAGCTGCTGCTGCTGCAGCCGGGGCAAATCGATATTCTTCGAGATTTCGCTTTTCGGTTCATTCATAGCTGGTAGACTTCTTTTTTTTTTCTTTGTTGCTGTCTTGCGGTGCAGAACTTCCAGAAGTGATGTCACGAGGAAAACTTTCAATTTCTAAAATTTCCTTTTCTTCACATTGCCCCGAGGAAAAAGAACAACGAAGCGTAATAATTTATGGCGCTCCCCGGGCTTTGCTCTCCGTTCGGTGTAATGGAATCGGAAGGTGTTTGAGTTTGAGTGTGTATGCGAGCCTGAGTTTGGTGGTGTGGTTTTGCTCCTTCGGGCTACCAATCCGAGAGGGAAATCTATCTAACGAGATAAATTTTAATGGTTCTCCGGATTAAGTGAGTTTTAATTTAATTACAGAATGCGGCGAGCAGCATTCACGTGCGGGCACATTAGAAGATCGAAAAAGTGCAAGACTGCGATACAAGGCGCACGGCACTACAGCTAAACGGCAGGATTAATTATTTTAGTAAATTTGTTCCTTTGGCGGTCCGGCACCTGATGGCTTCTAGGTTTTATGGCAATTTTTCGGGGGTAGGAGGAGAAGCTTTCTGTTTCGAACCGATGCATTTAATAGACTTTTGTGGGCTACCTGTCACAGTTGATGGGTCTTTCGATAGTGGAGCTGGTGCTGCTGCCATGGCTCCTGGTTCTGTTTTGGCCAGCTCAATTAGGCCAGCGGCAAACTTTGAAATGAGCACCGAAAGTTTATGTCATAGAGAGCGGTGCCGTAGTTAGGATGTCGAACAACGTTTAACGAATAAACGTTATTCGGTTTGTTTTGTTTTAATTTTAATTTTCGAAAGAATTCCTTTGGCAACTCTATTCTAAATTCGATTAAGAAATCATTCGGCAAATTCTATTTAAAGATCTTTGACTATTTCTTTCAAAATTCGTAATATCTTTAATTTTAGACCTGTGTGTCGAGCAGGCCCGTTCACAGAAGGGGGAGGGGAGGGTCGGTTTAACTCTCATAAAAATCAATGAAAGAAATCGAGGAAGAATCTTTGAAGGAACTCCTGAACTAATTCAAGCAGGAACTTCTGCAGGAATTCCTGAGGGTTCATGAATCAATCTTAGAGAGATCAGTAACTTCTGAAGAAATGTCTGATTGGAAATTTAGAGGGTTTGGAGGCGAATGAATTTAAATTAATAAATTTAAAGCCTCAAAAAAAAAGAGGAACTCCAGGAATAATCTTCAAGGAATTATAGTTGGAATCCTCATAAATTCTATGAGGAGTCTCCGATGGAAGCCCAGGAAGGAATTCTAGGAAAATCTCCGAAGAATTTCCCGGAGCAATTCCTGAAGAGTTCTCTGGCATCCCTGGAAGAACTCTCGGAAGAATTCCAGAAGTAATATGTGGGAGATGCCCTCAAACAAATCCTGGAGGAATTCTTGCGGACACTCTTAGAAGAATCCCTGAATTTCTGTAGGAATTCCTGAGGACACTTCTGGAGAAAACTCTGATGTAACTCCTGGAAGCATCCCTGAAAACTCCAGGAAAAAATGTCCGGTAGAACTCCAGGAGCAATCCTCCAGGAGCAAAACTCCAGGAAGAACCCCAAAAGAACTTCTGGAAGAATCCCAGAGAGTATCCTTAGACCCTGCTGAAGATCATCCTGGAGAGATCCATGAAGAACCTCCTATAGGTATCCTTGAAGGATTTCCAGGAGGAATCTCTGAAGAAACATCTACACAAATACCCGAAACTCCTGGAGGAACCTAGGAAGGAATTCCTTCGTTAGAGTTTGTCAGATAAACGATAAGAATTTACCGAAATTTTATGATATTTTACAGAATTTCGTTAAAAACCCGTCACCGAACGCTCAGAAGTTGAAATTTTGGTAAAAATTACCGTAGCTTTAAACTTTTGGACTAATCTCTGAAAGAACCCCTGAAGGAATCCCTGGAGAAACTCCTACACAGCTAGTCGCGATAGATATTTTTACCGAAAACTCAACTGCTGAGCGTTTGGTAAAGGGTTTCAACGAAATTCTGTAAAAATGCCATATTTCGGTAGAATATTATCGTTTATCTGTCAAATTCTAACGAAGTTCGGTAAAAGTTGCCAACCGATTTTTTCCTGTAAAACAAACTTAACGGTTGAGATTTTGGTAAAACATTTCCGAAGTCGGTAATTTTTTCTAAGTATGTAGACTAATCGGAAGGAACTTCTGCAGGGCCTTTTGATTGATCTCCTGGCATCCTTGAAACCTTCCAAAATAATATCTTGAAGAACTTCTGGAGGAATAACTGAGGGAACTTCTGAAGAAATCTCCCGAAGAATTCCTGGAGTCTTTCTGGAACAACTGGGAAGCAACTCCTGGAGCAATCGCTGAAAGAGCTAACGTATAATCCCTGTAGGAACTTCTGCAGGAATACCTGAAGGAACTTCTAGATACTGTTTTGAGCAGTCTCTGTTTACCGTCTCTGCGTTCTAAAAAAAACTCCTGAAAAAATCTGCATGAGGAATCCCGAAGGGATTTCAAGAGACATCTACGAAGGAATTTCAGAAGGGATTCTTGCCCAATCTGAAGCCTCATTTGCAATCCCTGAAGGAACGCCTGGAGAAACCTTTGATTGGAAATCTAGAGGAATTCCTGACGGAACTTCAGAAAGAATCCCTGAAGAAACTCATAGACTAATCTGTGAACGACCTCCAAAAGGAATCCCTGAAGAATCTTCTGGATCCTATACATCCTCGAAACCTCTAAAAAGAATATTTGAAGGAACTCCTGGAGTATTCCCTAAAGGAACTTCTGTCGGAATACTTGAGAGATCTCCTAAAAAATCATGATGAAACTCCTAGAAGCCTCCCTGTATTCTCCTGGATGAATCTCTGAAGGAATTCTTGAAGAAATCCTGAAGAAAAGAACTAGAGAAATCCTTGATTGGAATTTCAGAGGAATCTTTCCTGAAGGAATTTCCGAAGAAACTCTTGGACTAATTCCTGAAGAAACTCTTGCAGGAATCCTTGAAAAAATATCTGGAAGAATCTTTGGTGGATTGGTGGAGTCCAAGAGGTATCACTTAATCCTTCTAGAAGAATCTCTGAAGATACTTCTGGAGCTATTTGAATGATTAATGAAATCAAATGAAAAATGAAAAAAATAGTTGCAAGAGATTCGTATTTGAATGGAAGCCCTGGTATGCCATCTGATTTTTTTAAGAAGTTCTTAATGAGAGGCTTCTGCATAGTATTTCTAAAACAATAGAAATGATAAATATAGAGACCTAAGCACCACTTCAAATTACCAGAACGTAATGTTTTGCCTTTCTCGTACACCAAGGTGTACCGAAAGGCTATATGTTCACTCCAAAAACGAAAATTTGATAGAGCCCCCGGAGGGGTCAAGTGTTATATACCAATCGACTCAGCTCGACGAGTTGAGATGATGTCTGTGTGTATGTATGTGTGTGTGTGTGTATGTGTACAAAAAAGGTCACCTCATTTTTAGATAGTAAACATCAACCGATTTTAACGACCGACGGTTCATTCGACGCGGAATCTGGTCCCATTGTTTCCTATTGAAAATGGTTCGGATCGGTCCAGCCGTTCCGGAGTTATGACCATTTAGGTGTTCCGGATCGGTACCCCAGGAAGTAGCCAGATATGAAAACGCAACAAACCCACACATGCGACCCATCAAACCACGGCATTTTCGATTATCTGATGAACGGGAAGTAGGAAAATAATCTCAGACTATATCTGAACCGGTAGTGTTCCGGAACCGGTTCCGGGTGTCCTGCCGGAAGTGGCCAAATGTAAAAGTGAACATAACCCATGCATGCGACACATCAAAGAGCGGCTTTCTCGATAACCAGTTGAATGGTGAGCAAGAAAGTAGTTTCAGACCATATTTGAACCGGTAGTATTACGGAACCGGTTCCGGGTATCCTGCCGGAAGTGGCAAATAAAAAAATTGAACCAAACCCATGCATGCGACGCATCAAAGAGCAGCCTTTTCGATAACCAGATAATCGGTAAGCAGGAAAATAGTTTCATACTGTATCTGAACCGGTTGTGTTCCGAAACCGGTTCCAGGTGTCCCGCCGGAAGTGGCCAATTAAAACAGTGAACCAAACCCATGCATGCGACACATCAAAGAGCGGCTTTTTCGATAACCAGTTTAATGGTGAGCAGGAAAGTAGTTTCAGACCATATTTGAACCGGTAGTGTTCCGGAACCGGTTCCGGGTGTCCTGCCGGAAGTGGCCAATAAAAAAATTGAACCAAACCCATGCATGCGACGCATCAAAGAGCTGCTTTTTCGATAACCAGATGAACGGTAAGCAGGAAAATAGTTTCATACTGTATCTAAACCGGTTGTGTTCCGAAACCGGTTCCAGGTGTCCCGCCGGAAGTGGCTAATTAAAAAAGTGAACCAAACCCATGCATGCGACACATCAAAGAGTGGCTTCTTCTATAACCAGATGAATAATTAGCAGGAAAATAGTTTCATACCGTATTTGAACCGGTTTTGTTCCGGAACCGGTTCCAGGTATCCCGTCGGAAGTGACCAATTAAAAAACTGAACCAAACCTATGCACGTGACGCACCAAATAGATGCTTGATCGATGACCAGATGAACGGTAAGCAGGAAAATAGTTTCAGACCATATCTGAACCGCTTAGGTATAATAAACTGACGAAGTTGAAGAGATGAATCCAACTGAATGCGTCTGACGATGACCGAAGAATAGTAGGTCGAAACGCGTAACGCTTAACAAGCTGTTTCCGATATTTGTCACCGATAATTACCAATCAATCCACAAATAACATATCTGAACCGGTTGTGTTTCGGAACCGGTTCCAGGTGTCCCGCCGGAAGTGACCAGTTAAAAAAGTGCCATGCAAACCCATGTATGGGAAAATTTAAATTTTATAGCATCAATCCCCTTTTGTGGTTGAGATTACTACGCACAATTTTGATGCAACTGGTTAAGCCCTCGCGCTCTGTAACACGGTTGAAATTTAAATGGGTTTTATTATGAGAAATTTCACTAGCTTGCACTTCTTTTTGTCAAATTTTACTTAAATCTTATAATCAATGATAATAAAATAAAGGCTAAAGTGTGCAGAAAAAAATTTGCCGAAACATCTTGATAATGATCGGCATCCAGTGCTAGTGAAGTTTGTCAAGCAGTCAACTGAGAGGTTTGATATTTTTCAGCTCTGCTTATACGTTTAACATAATTCATAACTTTTGAATATGAGCCATCAATAAGTTTCCAAACTCGATTATGGCTTTGATATAATAATGTTGCTTTTATAATGTTGCTTTTCTGAATAAGGCTGACACAAATTTCGATTTTCTCTTAAGTCATGAGGGGTCCCCCTTGGAAATCTTATTCGGAATTCATCATTTTGAGGAAGGGCACAAATAAATAGGGGAGATCGGGGCATAATGGACACCTGGGGCGAAATGGACACCCCTATTTTTGTCGAAACCGTTGACTTTTATGCTAATCTTTTAATGCATAAGTATAAAGGAACAAATAATCGTTTTATTTTTCCAAAAGTACCATTCATATGCCTCCAATATAACCTAAACATCATTGAAATTGAAATATGTTTTCCATATGGTGAAATTCTTATAATTTCAACACAGCAACAAATAAGGTATTACGAGTGTTTGAGTGTGCCCACCATAAAAACAAGTGAATTTCCACCTTATCTGCATGTATACGTAGATTTAGCAATGGATAAAGTATTTTATTCGTGATTAGAATTTACTCAAAATACAAATTTTAATGTTGTAGTCGATTTGGGGCGAAATGAACACTGGCAATTACGAATAGATGTACGTGCATTGCATACTGTTAGGCGCTTAAGAGTGTTTAAAAAAACCAATTGGATTATTTTAACCTAAAGTTTATTTAATTTACTTTGATGTTATGTAAACTCGCCTAAGATGGAGTATTTAATCTGTGGTATCGATCTCCGTGGGCAAATTACTTAACTGATCGATGTTATCAAAGAAATGGCATAACATATGCAGGGGTGTCCATTATGCCCCGTACCTTCTCTGCCAGCCCTAAAAACACACGATTTACCAATCATTATTTCTTCACAATAAATACATTCTACCTGCTATAAATGATTGAAATACGCAGGAAACCAACTAAAGTTGTAAGTCAACTAATATAAGATAAGTTGGCTTACAACTTTAAAATAATATGTTAAGGTTTCCTCTGTTATACAAGCCTAACGTACTCAATTGCTTAGGGTGTCCATTATGCCCCTCATCTCCCTTAACCAATAAATTTTTAAATTTTTAGGTGAAATTAGAATCCTCTAGAAAATTTATTACCAAATCCGATGAGTTAAGCGGATTTGATTATTGTTTGTGTATTTTTTCATCAAATACATTAATTATTTATCAACTCTACTCCCCCATTAATAAGTCAACGAGCACTGTGACAAAAGAAGAAAATGAGATTTGTTCCGTTCTAGAGTATTCTCAGAATTCAGGAACACTTTAGTTTATGGATCTTGAGTACATGTTCGACGAGAAAGGCACTATCACCACTAGGTGGATTAATCTGGGTTTTTTTTTTTAATTTCAATTACAATAGGGGGTAACTTTGGTTATAGGACAAAACGTCGAAGGTCAAAGGGTCGACGTTCAAAAGGTAACGCCTCTGAATCCCGCCGAAAATGGTCGGAAACATCCTGAAATGCCTCCAAAATCCTCCTTGGACCCCATGTAACACACCTGAGAGGCTCCGAACCCCCCGAAAACTCCTCGTAACGCCTAAGTAACGCCTCTGAATCACGCCGAAAATGGTCTGAAACATCCTGAATTGCCTCCAAAAATCTCCCTAAACCAAAACCCCTACCCCTACTGTTTCTGAGTAGCTTTCCCTCATTTTATGCAGGGCATAAAAAAGGTGCATAAATTAAAAATGCATAAAAATAACTTGCATAAAAAGAGGTTTTAGTGTATTATAATTAGTATTTCCAATATAATTTTGCTCTCTTTTGAACATTAGCTGTTCTTTTTAGTAACGCTTCATGTCAAAAAATTATGGCGTACATCATCGTGCTGCAGGCATAAATAAATTTGAAATCCGCCTCTCGCAGCTTACGAATCTTGGTCCTTCCAGCTGTATTACCAACTACAACCTTCGAGCTATCAACCTTTAAACCTTGTTAATTTACACATTTTGTCCTAGGATTTTTTTTTATTTCGACCTCTCGACCACTTGTATTGTCGACCTTATGCCCTAGTGATTTTTATATATCGACCTTTCGATCTTTTGACCACTTGTAGTTTCGACCTTTTATCCTAAACGATCATTCGACCATTTGACCCGTCGACCTTTTGGCCTTTCGACCTTTTGAACGCCGACCTTATGAACTTCACTTGAGAGAGTTAATAAAAGACGTATGGATTGGCTGTGATTTTTATATATCGACCTTTCGATCTTTTGACCACTTGTAGTTTCGACCTTTTATCCTAAACGATCATTCGACCATTTGACCCGTCGACCTTTTGGCCTTTCGACCTTTTGAACGCCGACCTTATGACCTTCACTTGAGAGAGTTAATAAAAGACGTATGGATTGGCTGTAGTCTGAAGAACGAATGAAAAGTTTTATTCAACTGTTTGGTCTATTAAACAATCGTTGCTAGGGTGAGTGTCACTATAATAGACAGTCGTAGGTTACTACAATTAACTTCAATCTCAATACTCCCCCTTATCCTACGATGCCAAGCATTTTCTTGAAATTTTCATGAACTTGCTTTGTTAGAGGCTTCGTGAATCCGTCTGCCGGTTCCTGCTTCGTTGAAACGTAGTCCAGGGTTACATTTCCTCGATTTAGCGTCTCCCGTACAAAATGATAACGAATATCAATGTGCTTCGTCCTCGGATTGAAACCTTGATTTTTGGCAACGCAGATAGCCGACTGATTGTCACACATGATCGGGACCACCTGCTGCTCGTCGAATTGCTCGAGTAATTGCTGCCACCAGAGAGCTTCTTGTGCAGTTTTTGATAGCGCAATATATTCGGCCTCACACGTCGATAAAGCTACGGCGTCCTGTCGCTTGGAGTTCCAAGATATAGCTCCTCCCATTTTGGTAAAAACGTAGCCCGTCGTAGATTTTCGTTCATCTGCATCTCCTCCCCAATCCGAATCGGAATACGCCGTTAGAGTAGGATTGTAGCATGTGGAAAACTGAAGACGGTTGTTCAGTGTTCCTTTTAGATACCTCATTATACGTTTTACTGCTTCCCAATGACGACGTCCAGGATTGCTACTGAACTTACTGACCATGTTCACGGCGAATGCTATGTCCGGCCTTGTTGCGTATGCAGCGTACATTAAGCAGCCTACCGCTTCCTTGTAGGGTAAGAAATCAAGCTTTGAACTAGTCAAATTGTAATCTTAATTTGAACCATTTCGAAATTCATTAAAATGATACACTTTTTGGGCAAATCTTGTCCCAAAAAGGTTGGTAAATGGATTCTCGTAATATAACCTAATAGAATTGACTTTAAAAGCATTGAATGAAGCGTTTTTTCATTGGAAATAAGAAATTGAAAAATCACTGCGATTTCCCCCATTTCCCCCCCCAGAGGAAGCACATTTTCGGTGCACTCGTACAGCTCACGCATTGTATCACACGCAATAAGTGAATACGTTAATTGAAAGCAAATTCATCGTAGAATCGACTAACCGAATAATATTCCACATTATTTGTCATAAAATTATCAAATTTACGTAATTATTACTTGGAGAATCTTATCTTGAATTGAACCATTTGTAATCTAGATTTGAACTAGTGAGAGGGGGCGAGCTTCTAGTGTTGGCCGGCAGACTGCGCTAGTGGCTGCTTTGTTTACTCTTGGAAGATGAAAAATTCCAAATTTTGTTTCCAAATTTCTGAAGAATTCCGAACATTCTGAGTTGAAATTCCACTGCCTAATGAAACATAGTTATGAGAATTAGCAGATCCATGTGATTTTGGGTTGTTTAGCATGAAATTGGCTGTTGTGGGAATTGCTCGAGCTGCTGCCGCCAGTAGTTCAAATCTAGATTAAAATTGGTTCAAATTATGATTATGATGGTTCAAATTAAGATTAAAATCATTATTGACAAATAATTGAATTTTTCAATGAAATGTGGTGCAAATGTAAACTTTTTACCACTTTACGAAAAGCTAATACCTGTGTCTTTCATATACCTGAGACTTCACCGTAGTAAATTATTTCCATGTGGGTGAAAAAATCAGTCTAAATTCCCGATGCTTCAGAAAACCGCATTTTGGTTCAATTCATGATTACCTACCCTATGGAACTGCCCACTGGAGTCGAAACGGAATTGCAGTTCGCCATGTTGAACCGATTCAAGATGTCTTCCAGATACTGCTGCTGATCCAGGAATAGCCTTCCATTAGAACGATCGCGCGTTATCCTAAATCCTTCATCTTGAAATGATTGTTCAGAAATGCCTTCAGTTTCTTTTTCAGTGCTTCATCATTTGTAAAAATAAGGAAATCATCCACATAGATAGTTACAAAAATCATCCGTTGGTCATTGATTTTGAAATACAAGCAGGGATCTATTGAAGATTGTTCCAAACTAAATTCCTTCAAGGCCTTGTCCAGCTTGTCGTGTCCAAACACGACTTGATTGCTTCAAACCATATAATGCTTTTTTTAGTTTGCACACTTTGGCAGGATCTTCGACAAAACCGTCTGGTTGTTCCATATAGATCGCCTCGCCCGTAAGTTTTCCTTGCAGAAAAGCACTCACTGCGTCCATTTGTTCGATGTCCAGATTATGCTCCACTGCGACTGCCATTAGATATCTGATTGTTGAGTAGCGCACCACGGGAGCATAGACCTCGTCATAATCAATGCCGTAACGTTGGGAGCAGCCTTTAACGACCAACCGTCCCTTGAATCGATCCACTTCTCTTGATCTTTCGTCCCGTTTGTTGCTCAGCCTGTGCTTTGAATTGTTCGTAGACATCCTTCACTTGGTTCTTGGATTCGACAAAGTACAGGAACACTTTGTGACTCGCATCATCAACGAACGTTGCAAAATACCGACTTCCGCCAATTGATGGGACCTCGATGGGACCACACACGTCCGAATGTACTAGGTCCAGCACGTCTGTGGCACGGGTAGCACTAGAATGAAAAGGAGTTCTACTGTGCTTACCTTGCGCACATGCGATGCAGTCGTCCATATCCGTCATCCGCAGCTGTAATCCGTTCACCAGCGAAGTCGTTTTGGTCATGAACTGCTTGCTTAGATGGCCTAATCGTCGATGCCACAGTTCCACCTCGGACATCAAACACGCTTTCTGGATCTTCTTCGTGGGCAGCTTATACATTCCGTCCTCTTGAATGCCAGTTACAACAACATCTCCGTTTTCATCACGCACTTCGCAGCCGTCGTTCTTGAACAGCACCGTCATGTTCTTCTCGCAGATCTTGCTGATGGACAAAAGATTCGTTGACAACTCCGGAACCATCAAGACTTCTTTGACTTCTTCCAGCTCTAGATTTACCGTTCCTTTCGCCACAGACTTGATACGCTGACTACTTGCGGTGTCAATCGGATGCACCCAATCCATTTGCTTGACAAATCCTTCTTCAGTCCGCGTCATATGAGATGTCGCTCCAGAATCGAAAAACCAGCTTTCTCCGCTTCCGCTTCCAACCGCCAGTGTTGCACAAAGCGCCTTACCTTTTGGCTTACATGACGTCGACTTCTGAGGACAGCTCGCTGCATAATGACCTGGCTTGTTGCAATTAAAACATACTCCATTCTTCCTGTCTGCCTTCGGGTGTTTGGATTTCGGTTTCGTGTAAAGAGCTCCTCCTCCTCCAGTACTTGAAGTCTTCAACGGCCATTTTACGTCCTGAATGATTTTTGTTTTCACCACATCAGCTGTGAGATTGATACCGGATGCCTGCAGCCCCATAATCATCGGATTATAATATTCCGGAAGTCCTTTGAGCAGCAAGGAAGCAAGCCACTGATCATTGACTTCGAATCCTATTTCACTCAAATCGTTCGCCGTCGTCACAAGCTGATCCACGTAATCTTCCACCGTTTCGGATTATTCAAGTTCGATGGATGTCAACTTGTCCAGGAGTCCAAACCTTCTGATGAGCCCGTTATCTTGAAACGCTTGTTGCAGCTTATCCCAAGCTTCTTTGGATGTTTTCGCCGTCTTGACCAAACTGTTGTTCTGCTTCTCCAAGGACAAACAAATGGTTGCCAACGCGCGCTCGCACATCTCTGGATCCACTTCCTGGTATTCAGCAAGTTTCACTGCTCGCCACGTTCCCTCGCGTATGAGGATCATTTTCATCGCAAAGGACCAGGAGGCATAATTCTGACGTCCTTTCAATTTCTCCATGGCCGGTAGACTAACTGCGTTTCCGAACGATCGCACCGGCGCCGCTGGCCGCACACCAACTCCACTTGTTGTTGCGCCATCTCCTACGCCGATTCCTCTCGATCCGCCACCAGTACTCCTACCGCCTTGAGAGCTTCAATCCTCCCTCGGAAGAACCATCTTGCACACGCCAGAAATATTCACTTCTTTGCCTTACTATTCTTCAGCTATGGCCAACGACCTGGGCCCATAACCACTTGAGAGAGTTAATAAAAGACGTATGGATTGGCTGTAGTCTGAAGAACGAATGAAAAGTTTTATTAAACTGTTTGGTCTATTAAACAATCGTTGCTAGGGTGAGTGTCACTATAATAGACAGTCGTAGGTTACTACAATTAACTTCAATCTCAATACCTTCGACCTTTTGACCATCGACCTTTTATCATAGAAAAAATCTTAATCCTTCAATTAGCCGAGTAACACACATGTCATAAGAGTAACGGTTGCACAGGTTTTGGTTGTATGGTTCTGTTACAAAAGATCAATGGTCATGGGGTCGACGGTCAAAATGTCTATAGGACAAAAGGTCGAATGGTCAAAAGGTCAAAAGATTGACTATGATAAAAGGTCGAAGATAAAAGTAGTCAAAAGGACGAATGGTCGAAATTTAAAAAAAAACTAGGACAAAAATCAAAAATACAAGTGGTCAAAAGGTCAAAATAAAAAATAAGTAGGACAGAAAGTCGAAAATACAAGTGGTCGATAGGTCAAAATAAAAAAAAGTGACTATGAGAAAATGTTTAAAGTAAGGCGGTTGAAAGGTTAAAAGGTGTAAAAAGTAATACTACTGAAAAGATCAGTATCCGTTAGTTCGAGAAGCGCGATGATGTAAGTCATAAGTTTTTTTTCGCATTCCGCAATCATAATCAATATGAATATTTGGATAGAATAGAAAAAAATATTCAAAACAAATAAAAACATGACGTATAAAGTATTGAAAAATGCAGTGTTTTACTAAGTATATTTAACTAAAAAAAAATAAAACGTAACGTAGGCATCTTCATATTTAGATATTTTAGTAAGTCTTTGAAGCAGATCTCTTTGAAAATATCTAAAGCCAAATTAAATATAATCGCTGTGGTAGTATAACTTGAAGCAACGGCCTATTTTTTAAGAAAGCAAAACATCATTAACAACTTCCGTTGTTCAAAAGGATGTAAGTTCGATAGTAGCAGGTAAATTGTTATACAAAGCGCAAACTAAAGGATCGAGGATATAGAGCAGTAGCCGCAAATCAAATATGTTCGCCTTCCATTGGTAATTGAATATTGAATAAATAAATGTATGTATGTAATGTTTGTACCTAGTCATCACACGTTTCCATTATTATTTTTCAGAACCACGCATACGCCGTTTCTCCAACATATTTTTACAAATCCTCCCTATAAACTCACGATTTCTCCCTAACTCGCCTATGTTTCACTTTCCGGAGAAGCGTTGTTGTGCTTGAAAGTAACACACCCATCCTGCAGCAGTAGTGATTAAATTCCTCGAACGCTTTTAGGATATCCTCCCACACTTTCGTTCTCTGCCGCGTATCGTCGACAACAACCAACGCCAGCAGCCCAGTAATGAAGTTCCTGGCTACATTCACTCATCTCTATCCAACAACGTAGGAGCTTGTTTGGTGGTTCGCGTCCGCGAAAGGCCCATCAGTTCGTAGCTTGTTTTCGATTTTCCTTTTTCTCGCACCTCGTGCCTAGCCTGACGGTCACCAACTAACAACCGGGAGGAATGCCGAGATCCACCCCTTCCAATTACTTGTCTACTGAACGTCGTCGCCGTCGTCCCGGGTATGTCTACATCAACAAATTAATGAGTTAAAAATTTAATTCTAATTTGCGCCAATCTCATCTTGCTGTTCGAGGAGGTGAGGCTGGGCCGGGTTCTCTGCAGCTTCCCAGAGATAGAGCGGTTCAAGTTGACGTCGATATACTTTGTATGTAGCTTGGCGAAAAGGTATAGCACCAGTTGTCGAAGTTTTACCGTTCCGTGCGATACCATGCACTTCAGTTACCTACTTTTTCGTTCAATTTGTGCGCTGAGACCACAACTTTTTTGCTGTTTTTTCATCTGCAGTCGCTGTCTCAACCGGGTGCGTTTCCTTAGCAGCGAAAGGGTTTGCTACCGATGATGATGATGGTTAAAAAACTTGTATAATTAAGAAAAACACCAGCAAAACCATCGTCATCATCATCATCATCCTCTCATCACGCGTCGCACAGAAGTTGAATTTGGTTCCACTTTGGGGAGTCACTAACTGTCCTGTTGGTTGTGTAGCACGTGACAAAATTTTATCTTATCGTAAAGATCCGAGCTTATTGAACTCGGCGAAGTCATGCCGCTAAACTTGGATAGAAATGAAGTATGTAAACTTATCGGCGATCCAAATTGGGTTCATCGTAGAGTGCAGCAAGCTTGTGGTTCATTAATGTGGCACTACAGACAGTTCTCCTGTTCTTCTTCTTCTTCTTCTTGGCGTAACGTCCTCACTGGGACAAAGCCTGCTTCTCAGCTTAGTGTTCTATGAGCACTTCCACAGTTATTAACTGAGAGCTTCCTCTGCCAATGACCATTTTGCATGTGTATATCGTGTGGCAGGCACGAAGATACTCTATGCCCAAGGAAGTCAAGGAAATTTCCTTTACGAAAAGATCCTGGACCGACCGGGAATCGAACCTGTCACCCTCAGCATGGTCATGCTGAATACCCGTGCGTTTACCGCCTCGGCTATATGGGCCCCTACAGTTCTCCTGTATACCACCAAATATGATCCTAAGCAAAAACTCATATTGCCAGTAGTTCCCCTCCGAGAGTGGTTCATATTGCCATGCCCGGAGAAACCCACCGCACATATAGGCGCTTTGTGCAGGACTGAATATTTATTATCACAATTTATCTGTCTGATTATTGATTTCACGGCTGTTCGAGCCCGTATGAAGTTAATCATCAACACTGACTTCTTCTCTCGACCAGCCTAGACAGCTGTATAGTGTCGATAGCGGTTGTCTCAATTGGCTAAGAAGAATAACACTACGGACCACCTGGTAAGATTACACAGGTGGCCTCTAATTCATGGTTCTATTAGTTAGTTTAAATTGTCACCTATATGGTTTCGCATTATGCGATTTACACAGTGTATTCTGTGTATCCTCGCCTTTGGCGTTTTCCATTCGATATTGATCTGGTTTTATTATTGCTGTTCTTTGCTGTGCTGTGATTGTAAGGAGTTTTATTTTGCCTAGCTTGGGAATTGGCGGCTACGGTTAGGGTAGCTCAGATCAATATTCAGCATAAAAGAACAGCAACGATCAATCTTTGCGGACTGTGTAAAATGGCACAGCCCAAGTGGCTTTAGTCAAAGAACATTACTTTCGTAAGGGGAATTTCTATCTAGGAAACCTTGTGAACCCGGTGTTTGCTACTTTCAGTAAAAATGAAATGGCAAACTCGCGCGACATGCCTCGAGTATGTGTGCTTGTCAACAACGCAATCGTTGCTACACTCATCTCTGAACTAATTACTAGAGATATATGTGCTATCACCATCGATGTATCTGTTGGAAGCCTCAACAGGAAATACTTCTATTGTTCGGATTATTTACCGCATGATGAACCATCCCCTACGAATGCATTCAAACAAGTCATCGCATGCTTCACCTCAAAAAGCCTTCCGTTAATTGTTGACAGTGATGCAAATGCACACCATATCATCTGGGGCAGCTCAGACATTAACTTGGGAGGGTCCAGTTTGATGGAATATTTAAGTTGTACAGATCTTGGATTATTTTTGAAGATGCTTGCTATTCGAGGTCTGTGACGACCGCAAGAGGAACCCCTTGATGGAACTCTGATTAGGCACAGCTCAGGAAACAATGTAGAAAGAGTTGGAACAGACGACGTTAGCCTGAATCGGAGGCTTTCGGGACAGCTCGCAAGGCTTACCAGAAAGCTCTTTAGTCTTCTGAACGATTCGGCTAAAAAAAACTTTGTTCAAATATTTCTAGTGTAAGGGAAGTCATCCGGTTAAATAAAATCCTAAGGAAATCTAAGGATATCCGAGTGAACGTACTTCATTTGGCAAATGGTATTTTTACTACCTCTGATGAATTAAAACTGAGGGAAAACTGAAAACATTTGAAATGTCCTCATCTTTGAATATCCGGGAATTGTTTTAACCGTTATGTGGCCGGCATTTTTTTTTGCTTTTTTCTACACCGTGTATTTTAAATAGGTGCTGGGTACCCGGGTACCCTGCCGGCCACATAAGGGTTAAAGAGTTAATAAGGAAAGGGTGGGAATAGTAGTAAGGGTTGAATCCAGGGGTTAGTGGGGAAGGGGACAAGGGATGAGTTATGAGGAGCAGAGTGCATACTGTGTCCAAGGAAGATTGCAGAGGATATTTTGAGGTGTTAAGGACTGTTTAGATGGACGAAGCGAAGGATCAAAGAGACTGTCAACACCCCACGGGGATGTGAAGCAAGGTCGTGAAGAGAAAGATGCTCCAGGATACTCAAGAACTTTCGCGAATCAAGGCTTCAATATCTACGAGCGTAATCGAGTGATTGTTGTTACATTACTCATACTGTACAACATCCTACAGGTCCATGGAGCATTGTTCTGTAAATAAATTACTTTCAAACATGACCTCCAATTTTGATGTCAAAGAACTTCCGCGAGTAAAGGCCTGAAGATCTACAAACATAGCCAATGGTTTCTTGCTACATTACCGATGCGTTGTAACATCCCAGAGGTCCATTGAGCATTGTACTGCAGAGTATTCAATTCTAAAGATATGCTAGATCTTCCAAAAACTTTCGCGAGTTAAGGCCTTAAGATCTACAAGGGTAATCAATGGATTATTCGTACATGACTGATACGATGCAACATCCTACAGATCCATGGAGCATGGTTCTGTAGAGAACTACTTTCCAAAGATGATCTAGGTCCTTTCAAGAACTCCCACGAGTAAAGGCCTTAAGAACTATATGCGTAATCAATGATTTGTTGTTACATTACTGATAAGTTGTACCATCCTACAGGTCCATGAACCATTTTTCTGTAAGGAACTAATTTCGAAAGAAGGTCTAAGTCCTCCAAGAACTTCCACGAGTAAAGACCTGAAGATTTACAAGCGTTATCAATGGTTTGTTGCCACATTACTGGTACAGTGTAACGTCCTACTGGTCCAGGGAGTATAGTTCTATAAAGAAATAATTGCCAAAGATCTTCAAAGTCCTCCAAGTACTTCCATGAGTAAAAGCCTCAAGATCTACAAGCGTAATCAATGAATTGTTCTTATACGGTGCAAGATCATACAGGACCATGAAGCATTGAGCTAAAGAGAACAATTCTCCAAAGATATAAGTCCTCCATAAACTTCCACGAGTAGAGGCCTTAAGATCTACAAGGGCAATCTATGGATTTTCATTATATTACTGATGCTGTGCAACATCATACAGGTTTATGGAGAATTTTTCTATAATGAACTAATTTCCAATGATGTTCCTTGTTTCCCAAGAACTTTCGTGAATAAAGCCCTAAAGACACGGGGATGCTACGGTGATCTGATTTTGTTGCCGCTTATCATGCTCAACCAGTGCTCACTAATACCAACATTCACTCAATACAGCAGCGGGAGAAAATAAGGAAAAACGCACTTTGGCAAACAAAGTTTGCGAAAAGAGGTGTTGTGTGTCTTTTCACAAGCAATTATCACTCTCTGTAGGAACTTTACCTAAATATCTACAATCTGCAATTGAAAATTATCAATTAATGCCGCTTTTTCAAGAACAACACTTTTATTAGATCTAATGTGATGTAAGCGTTTTGCACCGACATCCCTCGTAAAAAGGTAAACATTCAAATTTCACGATTGTGTTGGTGAATATTTTGGCTGGAGCATAAATTTATGCTCCACGTAAGGAGGCACAATCCAACCTGTCAAACTCCATAGTGAAAAAATAGGTTGCCGTCCCCTTGCCTAAAGATCTCTAAGCGTAATCAATGAATTGTTGTTTCATTACGAAGACTGGCGCTTGAGCCTAGCTATTTAGCACTGTAGTTGGAGGAAATGTCAATGTAGAATCCGTAGCTTCCGGGAAGGTAAACCCAGCTCCCTGGGTTAGTGGGTTGGTGTCAGGCCCTGCGAGCCAGCCGTAAAAAAGACTAGCACCGGAAAATCAACAAGAGAAGAATGCGGACCGATACCAATGGCGACGACCACAGCGACGAAGAGGGACTTGCGATTGGAAGCTCGGTACCTGGAACTGCAGATCTCTTAACTTCATCGGGAGAACCCGCATACTCTCCGATATAGTGAAGGACCACGGGTTCAGAATCGTTGCGCTGCAGGAGGTGTATTCGACGGGATCTATGGTGCGAACGTTTAGAGGTAATCATACCATCTACCAGAGATGCGGCAACACACGTGAGCTGGGAAAAGCTTTTATAGCGATAGGCGACATGCAGAGGCGCGTGATCGGTTGGTGGCCGATCAACGAAAGAATGCGCAGGTTGAGGATCAAGGGCCGATTCTTCAACATTAGCATAATAAACGTGCTCAGCCCTCACTCTGGAAGCACTGATGATGACAAAGACGCATTTTACGCGCAGCTCGAACGCGAGTACGACCGCTGCCCAAACCACGACGTCAAGATCATCATAGGGGATCTAAACGCTCAGGTAGGCCAGGAGGAGGAATTCAGACCGACGATTGGAAAGTTCAGCGCCCACCAGCTGACGAACGAAAATGGCCTACGCCTCATCGATTTCGCCGCCTCCAAGAACATGGCCATTCGTAGCACCTTCTTCCAGCACAGCCTCCCGTATCGTTACACCTGGAGATCACCACAACAAACGGAATCGCAAATCGACCACGTTCTGATTGATGGACGGCACTTCTCCGACATTATCGACGTCAGGACCTCTCGTGGCGCTAATATCGACTCTGATCACTACCTGGTGATGGTTAAACTGCGCCCAAAACTCTCCGTTATTAACAACGTACATTACCGGCGGCTGCCCCGGTACGATCTAGAGCGACTGAAGCAACCGAATGTCGCCACCGCATACGCGCAGAATCTCGAGGCAGCGTTGCGGGTCGAGGGTGTGCTCGATATGGCCCCTCTAGATGACTGCTGGAGTACAGTCAAAGCAGCCATCAACAACGCAGCCGAGAGCACTATCGGGTACGTAGAACGGAGTCGGCGAAACGATTGGTTCGACGAGGAGTGCAGAGCGGTTCTGGAGGAGAAGGATGCAGCGCGGGCGGTAATGCTGCAGCATGGAACCCGACAGAATGTGGAGCGATACAGACAGAAGCGGAAGCAGCAGACCCGTCTCTTCCGGGAGAATAAGCGCCGCCTGGAAGAAGCGGAGTGCGAGGAAATGGAACTGCTGTGCCGTTCACAGGAAACACGCAAGTTCTATCAGAAGCTCAACGCATCCCGCAAAGGATACGTGCTGCAAGCCGAAATCTGCAGGGATAAGGACGGGAGCCTCCTGACGGACAAACGTGAGGTGATCGAAAGGTGGAAGCAGCACTTCGACGAGCACCTGAATGGCGAAGAGAATGTAGGCACGGAGGACCAAGGCAGCGGAGGAAATGACTATGTTGGTGCAGCAGAGGACGGGAACGAACCATCTCTCACGCTGAGGGAAGTTAAGGAGGCCATCCACCAGCTCAAAAACAACAAAGCGGCTGGTAAGGACGGTATCGCAGCAGAACTCATCAAGATGGGCCCGGAAAAGTTGGCCACCTGTCTGCACCAGTTAGTAGTCAAGATCTGGGAAACCGAACAGCTACCGGAGGAGTGGAAGGAAGGGATAATCTGTCCCATCCACAAGAAAGGCGACAAGTTAATGTGTGAGAACTTTCGAGCGATCACCATTTTGAATGCCGCCTACAAAGTGCTATCCCAGATCATCTTCCGTCGTATTTCACCTAAAGTAAATGAGTTCGTGGGAAGTTACCAAGCCGGTTTCATCGACGGCCGGTCGACAACGGACCAGATCTTCACCGTACGGCAAATCCTCCAGAAATGCCGTGAATACCAGGTCCCAACGCATCACCTGTTCATCGACTTCAAAGCGGCATACGACAGTATCGACCGCACAGAGCTATGGAAAATTATGGACGAGAACAGCTTTCCGGGAAGCTGACTAGACTGATAAGAGCAACGATGGACGGTGTGCAGAACAGCGTAAGGATTTCGGGTGAACTATCCAGTTCATTTGAATCTCGACGGGGACTACGACAAAGTGATGGACTTTCCTGCCTACTATTCAACATCGTCCTGGAAGGCGTTATGCGACGAGCCGGGCTCAACAGCCGGGGTACGATGTTCACGAAATCCAGCCAATTTGTCTGTTTTGCGGATGACATGGATATTATTGCTAGAACATTTGGAACGGTGGCAGAACAGTACACCCGCCTGAAACGTGAAGCAGCGAAGGTCGGACTGGTGGTGAATGCGGCTAAGACAAAGTACATGCTGGTAGGTGGGGCCAGGGTTGTGCAGTTTCAGGATGGTCAATGTCGAATGACACTCGCTCTAACCATCACTTCATACGACAAAGGCAGTCCATCAAAACATAATCGATTCACGCAAAAGCCACTCAAGCCAACCCTCGTTCAATGCAGAGTCAACCACATCCAACAGCAGCGATCGTCTCTTGTTTTCGAACCACACGATGAAACACCGAAGCGAGTTTTTGTTCTACGCTTTGCATTCTATTCATTGGGCGTGCTATGTTTGTGTTTGCTGCGCCATGCAATACTACTTAACAAATTGACCCTCATCCTGGCATTTTCAGACGAGAGTCACCCAGCAGTGAGTGACATAGCTCTGCGTCGGAACGACGGTTAAGAAGCGTTCGGCTACTCAAGAGATTTGCAGAGAAAGAGCGTGGCGGCGGCAGCCACCGTATCAATGCGTTCGTCTCGAATGTGTTCGATAACAACATAGAGACGGTCGGCTGTAGCGTTGATGAAGGAAGAGGGGCAATGTTGATGTTGCGGCTTTTTTGTGTTATGATGGTGATAATGCACAAGACTGGGTGGGACTGAGCGAGACAGGACAAGCCTTGGCAGCAATGTTACGATAGACGGGGATACTTTCGAGGTGGTAGAAGAATTCGTCTACCTCGGTTCCTTGCTAACGGCTGACAATAACGTGAGCCGTGAAATACGAAGGCGCATCATCAGTGGAAGTCGTGCCTACTATGGGCTCCAGAAGAAACTGCGGTCAAAAAAGATTCACCCCCGCACCAAATGTATCATGTACAAGACGTTGATAAGACCGGTGGTTCTCTACGGGCACGAGACGTGGACCATGCTCGAGGAGGACCTGCAAGCACTCGGAGTTTTCGAGCGACGCGTGCTAAGAACGATCTTCGGCGGTGTGCAGCAGAACGGTGTGTGGCGGAGAAGGATGAACCACGAGCTCGCTGCACTTTACGGCGAACCCAGCATCCAGAAGGTGGCCAAAGCCGGAAGGACACGTTGGGCAGGGCATGTTACAAGAATGCCGGACAACAACCCTGCAAAGCTGGTGTTTGCAACAGATCCAGTTGGCACAAGAAGGCGTGGAGCGCAGAGAGCACGATGGGCGGACCAGGTGGAGCGTGACTTGGCGAGCATTGGGCGCGACCGAGGATGGAGAGCGGCAGCCACAAACCGAGTATTGTGGCGTACTATTGTTGATTATGTCTTGTCTTAATGATGTTGAACAATAAATGTATGTATATCGACACTGATTTTTCATTTGGGCCTAACTGACATTTTCGAGTTCTCTTCATCGATCCTCTCTTTGTGTTATCAGAGAATGTGTATTGAGTTTTCCAAAGATCTTTTGGTTGAAATGCGAAGAAAACGACTACATGTTGCTATAGAAACAAAAAGAATAATGATTTTGCTAGTTTTGATCAACTTATTAGCGAAAGAGAGAGTCGACGAAGAGAAATCGATCAAATCCGTTAGGCCCTTATTAAAAATCATTGTCGATATATTCATGCAAAAGAAAATCCTGGAGAACTCCCTTGAGAAATTATTGATGGAATCCCTGAAGAAATACCTGGGGGAATTTTTGAAGGTGCTCCAGGAGGAGGCGTGAATGGTCATGCTGAATATCCATATTTGCATAACTGTGGCTATATGGAAACACGGGTGTACGTACATTGTACATTGTCATCAGTGTACAATAATGTGCACGTTGTTATCCACACAGCAGACAAATTGGCCGGATTTCGTGAAAATTGTACCTTGCCTTTAACCGTTATGTGGCCGGCAAACTTTTTGCTTTTTTCTACACCGTGTATTTTAAATGGGTGCTGGGTATCCGAGTACCCTGCCGGCCACATAAGGGTTAAGCCCCACTCTTTATATTTATTACATCCTTACATGTTTAACAGTAGACAGGAAAAACTCAATCATGATGTAGTCACCGGCGAGATTTTAATAAACTAGAAGGTTCACCCAGTTAGCCATCTTTCACGGCTTTACGGGTTCGTATGAGGTTTGATCATCAATCTTTACATTATTTTCAGCTTAAGTATCTGTGTAGTGTCGGTCGGTAGCGGTTGCCTGAATGGGCTAACAATAGCAATGCGGACCGCCTGTTGCCTGTTCTGGTGATAAAAGTCTGACTTCTAACTTATAGTGTGATGTGGCTATTGGAATGGGCCAACGTCATGGTCAACGTTGTATGGGAAAATGAAAATTTGATCACCTCAACCCGGAACAAAGCTTGTTCAATGCATGTTATAATTCGTGCAGTTGAAAATCGGAAGTTTTGACACGCGACAATCGATGTTTCTCCTAAACCATACGCCGGACGTACGTCAGGCACAGCGCACTGGATAGAGGACCAGGTCTGCTGTCCAATGTCTGACGTTAGGTTTCACGTATAGATTTTGAGAAAACTCGATTGTCGGGTGTGAGCAAACTTCGGGTTTCAACCGCGACGACACACACTGGGGCAGAACGCTGTTTTGGACAGGAAAAACCTCTAGTTCTCTGGATATCCATCCTAGAGGTTTGATGTCTTCAGAGAAGTGTCTTGTAAGAGTTTGCACTGAAATCTGGTTACATGATATTTAATCTAGACAAGTTGCAACTGATCTAGATCAGTTTCAGCTTTTTATAGAAGCGTCCTAGAAGAAAACTTTCTTCTTTGTTGTTCAAAGTTGTTCATTCTGCTATTTTTGACATTTCTTCCGAAGACACTCAAACTGTAAAATGCACACAAAAGGCACAGTGGGCCACTTTTCTAAAGAAGTCGAAAATCGATTTTGATCAACATTTCCAAGTAAAAAAAAATACGTAGGTTCCCCTACTACCAAACCAAGCAATTTCAGAATTTGTTTCTACCTATCATATGTTTTGTGAGCCTATGTCACAACCAGCAGCCTCACTAAACAATGATGCCCTGCAATATGACAATGCCTAGTCGGCAATTTCCTTTTATGATTTTACTGCTAGCTGTAATTTGTCCTTGTGCAGTTCTTCTCCTTGGGAAAATCATACCAAACGAGCAAAAATTCACAACCGAAGCTTGGGCCCATGCTTCCCAAAGAAGTGCACACGTTTGCATATCTTCCAGGCCAGCTTTACTTTTCGCCCACACTTTCTTCTGACGCTACTACTGCCAGTACTCCAATCATTCTCTTTTATGGCCCCCAAACAACAGTCGTGAAACGAAAACAAAATTCCTCGTTCACGTTTGCGTTGTGCTCCGTCTTTAATTACTATTGTAAACATGTGTCCTTTCCAAACATTGAACTCTTTCTGCTTGGTGGTGCATCGTCAGCGTCAGCTGACGGTATGGTTCAGTGTTATGCATGTTAGCGCTTATTGCCCCAGCAGCAGCAATTCAAGGATAAGAAGGGCGTGTTTGGGAATGTACCCATCTTAGCTCCGAGAGAAAGTGACGTGGTAGAAAACAATTGCCCATCGTCGTCGTCGTCTTCACCGTTGTCTGCTTGGCCATTGTTCGAAGCTTGGTTTTATTGCCCTTAGGGGGTTCGGCAATAAACATTCTACCCACGATGATGAGCAGTATGTATTGTATATATGATATGGTTTATGATAGGCAACAACAGTATTGGATAATCCTTCATATCGGCTGCAACTTTTCAATAGGACGAAACTCTTTTTCACGTCGCTGTGGAGCCTAAACCAGCCATTCTTTTCACTTTCACTTTTCGATACGGGAAACCTCTATCAAGACTATCAAGAGTGATGTTAAATTGCGTGGGAAATCGTCGGTGAAATATACATTTTTGATATAACAGTGTTCACTATTGCAGTTACGCCCTTTTGAAATGATGTTGCCGATACCGATGTATATTCACATCAAAAGATTACCCGAAAAATGTTCACATTTTCTGATAACCCTAATATGTTCAAAGTAAGTGTTGTCTAGTGGACATTTTTTTTCTGAGAAATTTTGCTTCCATTTTCACAAAAAAAATGTTTCTACGATGCTTCGTTCTTGAGTAATGATTTTTCAAAGAAAAGGCTTTTATGGAACATTTGGACATTTTTGAACAAAATTGGCCGTAACTCAAAAACGGAAAAAAGTGCATTCCAAAAATTTCAGCGATTTAAGCTTATACAATAACTTTCTCAAAAATATTTTTTCGAAAATTGTCCACGAGTTCGGGCATAGTTTTTCCGGCTTTTCTTTACGAATTTTCTCAATTGTGGAAAATTTTGTGGGAAAATTTTTCCAGCTCATTTTTTTTTATTTCTGAGAAAAACTGCTTTCATTTTCTAAAAAAAACTGTGTTTCTACGATGCTTCGTTCTTGAGTTATGATTTTTCAAAGTAAGTAGTGTCAGGGGAAAACAAAAAAATTCCACCTGAGTTTTCCGGGAAAATAGGCGACCCTGAATTTTCGTCAATTTTTTTTTGTTCATATATCCATGGGCCCTGCCTGTGGAAAAAGTTTCATGAAATTCATGAAGACCCTTCGGCCCAAACCCGTACGGTAATAATAAAAATCCCCTAGTGTAAAAAAAACAAACTAAAACGAGGTGGAAATATACCTTATTTGAAATCTAAATGACAAGGTAGGTCGGAGATGGTGATGCCTGGGCAGTGGAATGCAGAAGCCGTTTCACGAACCAGCGGGGTCAGATCCTGCTAGAGACACTGGCCATATAAGATTTCGACCTGGCTAATGTCGGTACCAAGAGTACCTTTAGTCGGAATGGTACGGAGTCGATTGATGGCGTTACTTTTGTAATCCTGAAATAGCCAGTAGGTCGTACTGAAGAGTAGGCGATAGCTACACTCACAGCGATCACCTGGCGGTTCGCTACAGTATCGACTACAACAACAGCAGGCAGCGAGTAGAGGAAGAGGCAGCTACGCCAAGGCCAACGGGCTGAACGGGCTCGTTTAGAAGTTAACCATCAATGTTAACTTCTTTTCCCGATCAGCCTAGATAGCTGTGTAGTGTCGGTAGCGGTTGTCTCAATTGGCTGAGAATAACACTACGACCAACTGTTCCGGGGGCAAATGTGCACCAAACAAGGAACCCCAATCCAAGGTGTCTGGATGGACCCGTGCTGATGGATGAATGGTTGAAGGGGTTGAAAAAATGCTCGATCTTTAACGGAGCCCGTAGATCGCCTTTATGTGTTGCGTTACGGTTCAAGATCTACCAAACCGAACCCTAGTGACATACGGTTTTTTTTCCTTCTAAACCATAGGGGGATAATCTGCTCAACAGACACCCTAACAGAAGGTTAGGGTAGTGTAGGTCTGACAGGCCGTCTTCTACAACAAAAGTAAAATCCAGGACTACTCTCTCCTCGTACCCACTAAACCATTCCTATGGTCGCCAAACCCTACGTCTCTCCGGAACCACCAAGAAGGTTTTGCTTCAGAGAGGGGCTAGTGCACATCGCACCCACAAGGTTAGCTGCGTAGCCTGCAGCAACGAACATCGATGACTCGCTTTGGAGAGTCCATCACGGTAGCATGCTGGCGCTTAGCCAGTTTCCCGAGTGGTCCTCGCCACTCCCTTTGTCCTCGGAAGGCGGGCAGGGTCAACCCCGCCCGCGCCCTACTGCTGAGCGGACATCAAGAACTGATGCCCACGTGCAACCCGATCTGACCTGCCCGTAAGGAAGGGTATCACTACCCTTCAGGCCCTATCAGATGCACCCGTAGGTTGCAGACAGCAGGATCTCACCTACCCCGACCCTTGCTGGGGACCCCTTTCCAACCGCGGGCTCGGATCCAACCCAGTAGACCGACGCCACGACAGCACCGCTACCGGGACTTCCTCTCCGCGGCCACTTAATCGTTGTAAGGGTCGATCTCGACCGAAGGGCACCGGTATGACCTACGAAGCCGACTCCGAACCCCTGGACCACCTCTTGTACTGCATCTGGACTAGCCACTCCCCGAGTCCACGCGCCACCTCCTCTGTAGTTCGCAGACGATATGGGTGATAGCCGTTGAAACGGCGCTCCAGCCAAACTCATCCCTACACATCCTCTGGACCAAGTTGTCCGGGTTTGTGTCCTCCCCGCATGTGGCAAGCATGCGGTCACGCATTGTGCGAAAACGCGGGCACACGAACAAACGTGTTCCGCAGACATACGGTTTGTCAAGTTGTAATGGTAATGTGTTTTGGTAATAAGGATTCATGGTACAAAGTCCTTGTTACTGGTGACAGTTTCTAATATTGCATTCATTCTGCCTTGCTGTTAGTTAAAGAATCGGACTTTTTTTTAACCAGTTCATTTATTTGGGGCTCAATCGCGTTTAACGCTTTGCGGAGCCAAAACTCATTTTTTGTATTTTATGTAAAAATATAATTCTTATACAACATAGTTAGTACGGGACGGAGCCAGGATACTCGTGGCAGCTCGAGATTAGTGGGTCATATATGCTTTTAGGATGGGCGTGGTAAGGACTGGGGGTAAGGGTTCTCTCAAGCTCATCCGGAAGGTATAACGTAATGACGTAATCGTTGTCTTCGTAGTGATTGAGCACCAGATTGTAGCGGGCTTTTCATCTGCCGGATGGCCAGGAACAACACAAAGACGAAAACAGAAAAAAAAACCAGATTAATCCACCTAGTGGTGATAGTGCCTTTCTCGTCGAATATGTACTCATGAACTTTTCGTCGACGTTAGCCAAAATGTTCCTGAATCCTGAAAACACTTTATATAGAAAAGCAACAATTTTAACAAAGCCATCATCGATTTTCGAAACTTATTGATGATACATATTTCGATGTTATGTTCAACAGCAAAACAGAGCTGAAAAATATCAGACCTCTCAGTTGACTGCTTGACCACCTTAACCCTAGTTGTGATCCCATTTCATCCACTATGGCAGCGGGGTGAGCGTCAGCTAATGCATGAAGAAGGTTATTTTTATTCACAATCACAGATCACTTTATACTATATTTTATTATCATTGGAAACACGGTGCATGTAAAATTTGACCTTCGTACGAGAAAAATGCAGATTTTTTTTTCATTCAAATTTAAATCGCAATGAGATGAGTGAGGGCTCAACCAGCCGCATCCAAATTGTGAGCAGTAATTTTAGAAGCATAAGAGAGTGAATATTGAAAAACTGTATAAGGTGTTGATACGATTAAATGATATATTTTCCCATAAAACGTTGATCCATCCTACTATACATTCACACCGCAGGAATCGGAAATGGTGTGATTTGAAGAGATCGCTTTGGTCACGGTTTTGTTCTCTTGCATATATGAAGACTTTGACCATTTCTTCGCTTATAATCTTACCCAACGTTTACATGCTATCAAAAAAGCCACAATTTGATTTATTGCTTTGACATTTATTTTGTTCACTTTTATAATTCCAATACTTGATGTGCAGATTGCATGTTTTTTTTTTTTTTTAATTTACGTTTGACCACTTCCGGCGGGACACCTGGAACCGATTCCGGTTGTCTTAAATATGGTCTGAGACTATATTTTTGTCAACTGTTCATCGGGTTACCTGAAAAGCCGAAAATGAATGTGATCTGAGGCTATTTTCTTGCTAACCGTTCGGCAATTTTTTGAAAAAGCCGCGAGTTTATGTATCGCATGATGCATGATTTTAAGTTCTAGATGTGGCCCGAGACTATTTTCATGTTGACCGTTCATCAGATTATCAAAACCGCCGCTATGGTTCAGTTTCCCTTCTATATTTTACCACTTCCGACGCGTTACTCGTCCTGTCACTAGTTCTGGAACACTACTGGTTCTCCCAAATATGGTCCGAGATTATTTGTTGGTTAACCTTTTATCTTGTTACTGAATAAGTCATTGATGTGTCGCATGTATTGGTTCTTTTTTACATTTTACCATTTCTGGCGGGACACCCGTAATCGGTTCCGTAACACACTGATATGGCTTGCGTCTATTTTCTTGCATCTGTTACCTAAAAAGCCGTGATTTGAGGTATCAGATGCATGGGTTTGGTGTCACTTCCGGCCCGGAACCGGTTGCGGAACACTACCGATAGTCTCTTAAATAGTCTGCTAAAGTTCATTAGGTTATCAAAAAAGCCATGGGTTTGATTCAATTTTATATTTAGCCGCTTTCGGAGGGAAACCCGGAGCTAGTCGGCACTACTGACAGTCCATAATGTGGTTTTTAGCCTACTTCCTCAATAATCGATCAACAAGTTGTCGAAAAAGCCGCATTGATGTGCCGCATGCAAAAGTTTTGTCAACTTTTATATACGGCCACTTCCGGCGGAACACCCAGAACCGGTTCCGAAACACCACTGGTTCAGATATGGTCTGAGACTGTTTTCTTGCTAACTACTCATCAAGTTATCAAAAATGCCACAGTTTGATGTGTCGCATGCATGGATTTGGTTCACTTTTATATTTGGCCACTTCCGGCGGGACATCCGGAACCGGTTCAGATATGGTCTGGGACTGTTTTCTTGCTAATTGTCCATCAGGTTATCGAAATTGCCGCAATTTGATGTGTCGCATGCATCGATTTTGTTCACTTTTATATTTGGCCACTTCCGGCGGGACACCCGGAACCGGTTCCGGAACACTACCGGTTCAGATATGGTCTGAGACTGTTTTCTTGCTAACTGCTCATCAAATTATCCAAAATGCCGCAGTTTGATGTGTCGCATGTATGTGTTTGTTACATGTTTATGTATGGCCCCTTCCAAGGGTACTGGTCCGGAACACGTAAATGGCCATAACTCCGGAACGGCTGGACCGATCCGAACCATTTTTAATAGGAAACAATGGGACCGGATTCCGCGTCGAATGAACCGTCGGTCATTAAAATCGGTTGAGGTTTACTGCCAAAAAGTGATGTAAGTTTTTTTGTACACATACACACATACACACATACACACACACAGACATCACCTCAATTCGTCGAGCTGAGTTGATTGGTATATGTGACTTGACCCTCCGGGCCTTCTATCAAAAAGTCGTTTTTGGAGTGAACATATAGCCTTTCCAGTACACTTAGTGTACGAGAAAGGCAAAAACTGGGGGAGAAAACAAGAGAATTAAACCATTATACAAGACAAACGAAGAAGTCGTAAATACATAGCATATAAGTGACATCGCGAGTGCCTAACACATCTCTCACAAGAACAAAGGTTTGTCTACCTCGGGCCTCAAATTGCGCGGACTTTCTCACGCACGCATCTGATCGTGCGATAATGGGATCGATGGAATCGCATGCGTGCGCGTGGCGTGTCACAGAGGTCCAATTTTGAGAAAAGCTGGCAGAAACTCAATTTTTGAACATGTCATATATGGGATACAGTATATTGAGCATTCATCCATAATACCAGGAGCACTAACTGACATTTAAAAAAATTGGAAATATTGATTTTGTATCTTGTTACAGCACTGAATAGCTGCTGATGGAAAAAGTGCTGAATTTTTTTATAAAGAACACAAACAAGTTCAACCACTAAAAAAGTCTATTGATATAAGTAATACAATAGCTTTCAAAAGTTTATTTGTTAGTTCTTGTGTATATCAGACATCTTCAATGGAGCAAGAGATCAAAATAACACTTTTGGCTTCAAAATTGACTTTACATGTCATTAGTACGAAAAATTCTTACTGTTCCACTTCAAAGTGTCTTACAAATCGCTCCACGCTACTCCCCGCGGGGAGATTCCGTTCAAATGCTCGTTTATGTATGCAGAATCGGTTGAAGAAAAATGCAACTGCCAAGAGCTGCCAAAACAATAGCGCCATGATGATATGTGTATAGTATAATTGTATGAAAATCATCAATTTTGTTCGAAGAAATCGTCAAAAAATGAAAATGCATTTAAAATGAAATTGAGTGCTAAATCATGTTCCAATACACTCATATAGGCTAAAACTAGCAGACTTCTATGATTTGACAATTTATGCCAGGTATTTTCAAATCTGGACCACTCTGCGTCTGCAGCAAAATGTATTGGAGAATAGGAGGTCGCCTAACGTTTTCATCGATATATCATTGTTGCGGTCAATGCACACCTACATTTTTGAATGTTTTGGAAAGCTTAAATAGACTCTCAGGTTTCTAATGATGAGTTCGGATTTGAAATCGGTGGTTGCGACCACAGCGAAAATCGCAATTTAAAGAGTGATACGGTCAAAATTTGGTCACACAATTTTTTTCATAGCTTTAGACTGCGTACACCAAAACAGCTGATTTTTGGACCAGTAATGGTACATTATATGTAGCTTATACCATAAAATGTTCATCAAAATCGATTAAGTATTGGTTGATATATAGATAAAACCATCGACCTACCTTTTTAAAATTTTGTACAAAGGCGATCCATAGTAAATTTTCGGAAATTTAAGGTCAGTAAAGCACAATTTTGATTATAGAACTACCAATACTGCTCCGATTTTTATCAAAATTTTACAGTAAAAATACAATTATGAAAATATGTTCTAAGTAAAATTTTGAGCCATTTTGTATGAATACTTTCAAAGTTGTAGCAGTTTCAATATGAAAGAAAATGATCGTGTTCCACTTAAGCAAATATAACTTTGTAACGGCTGGGCCAAATTTAATGAAATTCTTACCCAACATTTTGATATGTATACTTTACATACAGAAAAATTTTGATTGAAATTGGTTCAGTATTTCTGGCTCTACAAATAAAAGAGTAAAAATGTGTTCTTATTTTTAAATCCTCTTTGTACAAAATTTTAAAATTGCAGTTTTCAGAATTCACAATATCTCCGCAAATACCAAACCGATTTTGATGAAAATGTTATGGTATAAGCTACATATAATGGACCATTACTGGTCCAAAAATCAGCTGTTTTGGTGTACGCAGTCTCAAGTTATGAAACAAATTGTGTGACCAAATTTTGACTCTATCACCCAATAATGATAAAATTCACAATGGCAACCAAATCTAAGATGGCTGCCAAAAATTGTTCAACTTCAAATGAAAGGTATATACTTTCCCTTCAAAGAAAAGTGAAGTGTTGTATATGTTACAACATTAAATTTTAAGATATTATGCGATTAATTAGGTGCAATTTGATGAAAAATCGTCATTATTGTTACCGAGGGGTCCATCAATTTAACCCAACCAAAGTGGTTTTCATCCTTTTTTATCATATTCTAGCGAATAAGCAAGAAAAAAAATTGATTTTTTTTTGTAAATGGCGGCCTGGTTTCAGCGAGAATTACTCCAATGCGAATCCGTGGGGTGATGCCTACAGGATCGTGATGACTAAGCCGAGAGGTGTTAAGTCTTCTACAGAGCAAACTCCAGAGATGTTGCAAGGGATCATCCTAGTCCTTGGTCTCCTTTCGTAGGACAGCCGTAGGACTGGGGCTGGCGATGAGGAGAGGATCACCGATGTGGAACTTGCGGGAATAGCAGAGTCCCCAAGGTAAGGGCCCAGGTCTGGACGGAGTTCTGGCTGAGTCTCCCGAGATGTTCAGGTCTGCTATGCATAAATGCCTGGACTAGGGAGTTTTACCAGAAGTATGGAATAGGTAGAGCCTGGTTCTATTGCCAAAGGCAGGTGAACCACCCGGAGACCCATCGGCATACAGACCAAGGCGGGGAAGTGTCCGTGTAGCTGCCGGCTTAGAATAGCACTACGGACCACCTGTTCCGAGGGTAAAAGTCCACTAAACAGGTAACCCCAATCCAAGGTGTCAGGCGACCCGTGCTGAGGGATGAATGGTTGAGGGGGTTTAAAAGATGCTCGATCTTTAACGGAGCCCGTAGCGTGGGTAGATCGCCTTTTTAGGTTGCGTTACGGTGATAGATCTACCAAACCGAAATCTAGTGTCGTCCTATTTTTCAATTTTGGAATATGTGTTCTGAACACATGTTCCATTATTGGAATGATATTGCTGCTAATGTTAAAACCCGGGTCCTAAACTTCCTACTGGGGAGAATTTAGCAGTAAAACAAGGGTGATTCTAGATTTCCGATGCATGGCCAATATCAGTACTCTTGTTTTGTTTTCTAAGAAAACAAAACAAAAACTGTATCAAAATCGATACTTTATTGCCCCTCAATGGCAATTGAGTAATGCGACATGCACTACACTAAGGATACGGGTAATGTCACAATAGATCTAAAAACTGGTCGCAGTGACAAACCCGAACAGGAATAAAAAAAAATAAAAAAGGCGGGGAAGATGCTCGAAAAGATCATCCTCAATAGATTGTTGAGGCACACCGAGGGTGTAAATGGTCTCTCGCACAGTAAGGAACGCGTTCAATAGCGCCAGATGACCGGTCATGGCCGTTGCGCTCCTACGTATGAGGATACCCTGGTTCCAGTACAAGGTTCTAGAGAGATACTTCCAGAATCGAGTACTTGTTTACGAAGCAGAGGTGGGTTGTAAGTGCTTTTCACGTAACTTCAGGAGCCCCACAAGGTTCTATCCTGGGTCTGGTGTTATGGAATGCCATGTACGACGAGGTGTTGAGGTTAGAGTGGATATTGTCGACGTTGCTGACGACATTACGCTCGAAGTCTTCGAAGTCTAACGAGTTGACCACTACCCACTCGATCAAGGTTGTGGAGGCGTGGATGAGACCCAGGAAAGTGGAGTTGGCCCACCATAAAACTGAGGTGATAGTTGTGAACAACTGGAAGTCGGAGCAGCAAGCGATGATCAGTGTATAGATGATTGCTCTATCACTTCGAAGCGCTCTGTCAAACACTTGGGCATCGACCATAAGCTTACCTTCGCTAGCCACGCTGATTACACTTGTAGAAGAGTCTCCACATCTAGGGTGGCGTGATGTCCAATAGCTCTGTGGTGTACGCCGGGTAAGCACAAGTTTCTGTCTAGTGTCGCTACGTGCATACTAAGGTATGGCGGCTCGGCGTGGGGCACAGCGCTAAGTACCTAATGCTACCGTGGTAAGCTGAAATAAGTACTTATAGGCTGATGTCTGGGTTGCAAGCGCGTACTGTACCGTGTCACACGACGTGCTCTGCGTTATTACTGGTATGGTGCCTATCGGCATCCTTATCAGGGAGGATATGTAGTGCTCCGAAATCTACGGCATACGCAGGAATGCCCGGATGGCCCATGGTCAAACGGCAGCGCGCGTGGGACAGTTCCACCGAAGGAAGGTGCACCCGTAGGTTGATTCCGAGGATGGATAGTTGAATTAAAAGGCGTCATGGGGAAGTAACATTTCACCTGACTCAGGTTCTTTCAGGCCATGGTTGCTTCCGACAGTATCTACACTGTTTCGGGCATGCGGGTTCTCCCGAATGTCCAGCTATCACCCTCATCGTCTTGGGGCTACAGAGGAGGTGGCGCGTAGACTCGGAGAATGAATGGCTAGTTTAGATGCGGTACAAGAGGTAGTCCAGGGGTACGGAGTCGGCTTCGTAGGTCATGCTGGTGCCTTAAGATCGAAATGAACCCTTACAGCGATTGAGTGGCCGCGGAGAGAACGTCCTGGTAGCGTTGTTGTCGTTGTGTCGGTCAACTGGGTTGCATCCGAGCCCGCGCTGGGAAAGTAGTCCCCGGTAAGGGCCTGGGCAGATGGAGGCCAGCAACTCCTTTTAGTGCTAACTGATAGGGCCTGAGTCTTAACAGGCCAAATCACGTTGTACGCAAGTATCAGTACAGGATGCTCGGTTGATCTCCTTTAAAAATTTACCTTAGCATTCATATCCACTAAGATCTCGGCGTCCTGGTGACGACTGCAACTCGGGTTGCACATCTGGGAAACTTTAGAAAACCGGCATGTTTGTGGTTTGGATACTCCCGATGAAGCTGAAGAATCTGAATTTCCACGTATTGCCGCTGGGGTCGTCGCCATTGATATCTGGTCGAATAAATTAAAACGTGGTTTCTCAATAGTTTATTAATTGTTGCTGTAGATGCGAGTCACCTTTTACTAACCAAGTAAAATCAGCTAATCAAATTTGTATTGATTTAGGATAGCATCAATTTCTTATCTCCATTTTGTTTCATGACCGATGATGGTTACCGTTTTCTATTTGAACTCCCTCCACAAAAGCGAAAAAAAAAAACTGAGCAATGCAACCGTCCAAGCCAACAAAAATAGAGAGAAGCCAACTAGACACATACCCACCACCAGAGCGAACAGTCGCAAAAAGGCAATAAACCAAGCACCACGACCATCCACTCCCACCGATGATGACGACAAAAACGACGAAGACGACATCGACCGCGCGCGGCGTAACACATCCGAGGCCCGATATTGGCTCAAATTCACTTATGTTTCTCCCATATCGCATCGCCGTCCCATGTGTGTGGGAACAAACACGCCTCGCACATATGTGACCGTCGAAGCCCCTCACCCATCGTGTCGTATAGGTATCGTCGGTCGTGACTCCGACCCGTCGGAGAGCGAAAAAAGAAGGCCGGCTCTCGGTTTTGGACGATGATGCAAAACGCGACATCCACATATGTGTACATATACGGAGAACTCTCAACTGCGAAGAAGCGCTTGGCAATTTCGCTAATCTATAGGACCCCTCGCTTTTGGTTGTTCACCCTCGCACATTTCTTCTTTCCCTGGTGGATGAAATCGGAGTCATTTACCTCTTCGTCTGTCGTCCTCCAGCCGCGGGTTTCGCACCCTCCTGGACACGGAGTGTGAGTCGACGTATGTACTTATCCCCGAAAAGCAATGTATAGCTGTTAGCTGTGTATCGCCACTACCGTCAGTGTGTTGCTTAGGAATTAGAAATTTAGGATTCGCCCCTGTATGTATACATCGTGTACCGTCCGCCGTTGTTGGCTGCGATTTAATTATGCGCATGTCCTTGCCTCGGATTTCAAGCTAGGGAAAGGATACAGAACTACAGCGTAGCGGAGTGGATCCGAATCGACGACGCTCCGGAATGGGGTGTCATATGAATGTGAACATGCTGTGAAAGAGAAGCGCGGTGAGTGACGACCGAGAGGGAACTCACCGCAGTGAGTGCGAAGTTGGGATTGTTTGCATTGATCGAGATGGAGAGAGTTCGCTCCCACTGGAAAGTGAGTGGGATTGCGAGCGAATGGCTTCGGAAGAGTGTGTGTGAGTGCGAGGCTGGTGAGCTTTTTCCACTGACATATTTTGCTGAGAGACTCGGAAAACGGGGTGATGTTTTTGTTTTTTCCTTATGCTCGCTCATTCGGTGGGTGTTATGTACGACGCAGAGTGAGAGAGAGTGTGTGCGTGTGCGGCTGTGTGAGTGCATTGCGAAGGGATTGTGTGGTGTTTGCGAAAGCTCATGTATCTCGAGAGCAAGCGAATTCTTGGAAAGAGTGTGTGCGCGTGAGTGTGAGTGAGTGTGGGGTAAGGACTCACATGGATCCGAAGCCGTCGGTTGCGGTTGTCATGCGGGGGAGTGTGTGAGCATAAGAATAAATTGTAAGAATCAAAAATTCAACAACTCTTATTATTTTCCGATGCGGTGGGAGAGTACAGTTGCCGTGAGAGAGCGTACACGGGTGGTGCAGGTGGGAGCTGAACTGCGTTGCTTCTCGCTTGCTCGGGTTTTCTGAGGGAATCACTGCGGCTCGCTCGCTCACTCGTTCGATGCGATCCGAGCCTGTTTGGCACGGCAGGCGGCTTGTGTATGATTTCCGAATGTGTTTTGCGATATATGTTTGAGAGACTCCGGCCGTCGCGCTACAACTTTTCAGTCGGTCTCAGGCAGTCACGGCGTAAAGCTCAAAATGTGCGGTTCGATAGTTGATATTTGGTTTATTTAGAGTTTTTTGGACATCCAATACACATTGCACTACCAGCTGGGAAAGAGTTGCAATTCGGACTGCTTCGGAAGCGAGTGGTTCTTATGAACAGGTGAAGACAAGTGATTTGAATTCCGGGGCCAAATCCGTTGATCGGATCGGGTCGAATGCAGTTCAGCCGAAAAAAATCGCGATCAAAACAGAAAATTCTCCGAAGTTCGCCTTCGTAGTTGAATGCGCTACCGCAAACGAAAAAGAAGAAAATTTTTAAAACCTTTGGGCTGACGAAAAGAAGAATTTTATTTCAACGACAAGTGTTTCGGAATCTTGAAAAATTGTGCAATTTTAGTTACGTTCTAACCTCGAATCTAAGAGGCAGTGATTTAAGTTTACTAACGAAGCAAAGTGACAAAATCCCATCAAACCAACATCTCAACCACCCCAAGAAACAACATCCAGCGCACCTTGGGAATTCCTGCAATCGAACAAAAGAACCCAGAGGAAAGGTCGGGATTTTACGGTTGGAAATTCCTTTTTTTCCATCTCAAGGACCCTGGTTCGTTCTCACATGTGCGCCGATGCATGTTCTGATTTAATAGCTTCGCTCATAAAAAGGGTCACAGCAAAGTTCAAAGGACTTCCATCCCTACCTGGAGTCATGCAAGTGAGCAGAACAGTCCTGAAATAACAGGGCAAGGAACACCATCTACCCTCATCCCCGTACCAAGTTCTCCACCGAACGAAGCGGAACGAACGAATGCGGAGCGACCTCAGGAGAAGGTCAATAAAATATGTCACCGCTTCAGGTGGTGACGATCGAAGAAGGTAGTCCGAACAGGGAGAAAGGAATCGCAAGGACGACGCAGACGACGACGATGATCGATCGAACCAGGCGAAGGTGCTGAACACCATTTTGCCCATGTTTGTTGTTGGAGTGCAATCGTTCACTTTTCGGACCGCTCAAAATCAAATTTTGGAAAATCGTAAAATCAACAGAAGAAAATTGAGGAATATTAGAGTTCTGGAACAAACAAAAAATTGTGCTTACTGTTGTAGTGCGTTTACTTTCGTGTGAAGAAAATAATATCAAAACAACTTTCGGGATTCTTAGTAGTGCAAATAAAGTAAAGCAAAAAATACAGCCGAAAAACAGGCTGCAATTTACGTGATTTTATGTTAGTGTCCAAAAGCCTAGTGAGCCAGCTGTAGAAAAAGTAACCGTTTTAAGGCCGAACAAAATTGCAATTAAACTCGATTTGTGTTTTGTGTCAACATTCTACGCTACGTTTAAGAAATATTTCGGATTTTTGCTGTAGTGGAACGGTATTGCCAATATAGCAAAGTAGCAGTGTTTTGTACTGGCGCAAATTTATCGAAATTGATGTGAGTTTTCGTGTTTGTGTGTGAATGTTCGTGGGTTAGCGAAGAACGAGAAGAGCAACAAAAAAAAATACGTAGAGGATTTTAAAACAGTTTATTTCCGGTTCTGGAAGCATATGAGTACAGGTATGTTTTGAACAGTGTTTTCTTAACAGACGTGCTTCATAGCATTTTTTAGTTAAATAGACTCCTAAAGGTTAACAGAGCCTTGATAAAACCAACATAAAATACTTTCAGTTTTATTAACTATTCTTCAGTTTTGTGTACTACTTCAGAACTGATTAGCCTGTAAAAAATTGCTAAGAATGCTTCTTTTAAATAATTTGAACAGATTTTCACATGAAATTTCAACCCGTTTTCAAAACAATTAACACCCAAATCGTTAGTCATATCTTTGTTGAAGTATTCTGAGTGCAGAGTGTTGTTAACCCTCGAGCGATCGCGCTGTTGTAATTTGTATAACACGTTGAAAAAAATCTCGCTTTCTGTACTCAGAATTGGCGTGGTGCTGACAGTGGTGGCCTACCACGCGAGTTATGGAAGGTTAAATTACTTCATTAGTTTTGAGTGAAAAGCTTCAATATTTGTTCGATGTCGCATACTACCTAGTTATATTTAGTTACTTTTTCAATATTATTGATCTCACTTGGGTCCACTAGTAAAAACCTGTGTCACGAAATACTTCATTTTTTTAGTGCGCATTGTTGCTTAGTCAATCAATCATTGACTAAACCTTTGATTCAAAAAGATAGCTTCGAGCCTCCACAAGTGAGGGGCTTCCAATTCGATAGTAAAAATATAAAATAAGAAAACTGAAATAGCATGTCTTGATAACATGTTTATCACATGAATTTTACACTGGCAGAATCCGGGACTAGTTCATCTCGGGACTCATGTTTTACTCCCCTTCCAAAGGAAGAAGTTTGTGAGTTTGTCTGGAGATCGACTCGATCCCAGGTTTTCGGCACGAAAATCACGTGCTTTAACCATCACATCTCTGTGATATGTTTTGATTATAGTTAAAACGAATATTTACATTAAACATTATTTTGTTAAGACTAGGCAGTTTTGTATAATTGCTCTATTTATAATCACATGAAATCCTGGAGGAAGTCTTCATCTGAACTCTGAAGGAACTCCGGAAAGGATTCCCAACGGGTTTCAAACTCTGTACAATGTGTCTGCTGTTTTTTTGCCGGAGTTCGTGGAAGAGTTAAGAATTCCTAGCGACATGAAATGGAACTATTGCACACCTCAAATTAAGCGTGATGTATTCAATTCGTACACCAGAATTGTAAAGGCATTTAATAAGGCACTTTTTCTTAACCTTCCTAGGATGCCTATCTGGGTCATATTTATCCCAATATCTTACTAGGGTTCGAAGAAATTCAGCTTTCCAAATATTCTGTTTCATTTTTTTAGTAACATAACTCAGATCCTTATTTTATCGTGAATTAGAGACGTGATTCAAGACAGAGTTCCTTGCATATTCCATTAAATCTATTGGGAAATTGCGGAATATTCTTTTGGAAAATTTTTCATAGATTAAGAAGGAATGTTAAGAATTTAATAAAGAACTGGAATTTTCGTTAAAATGTTCGTCAGGAATAATAAAAAGAAACAGTCAAAGCATTAGAACCATCAAATAATACGCCTAAGTTTTATCAACGGTTACACTTTAACCTCGCTTTACGTCCATTGTTGGCTAACGAAAAGCAATCCTACCAACAAGATAATGAGCAAACTTAACATTTTTTTATGATTTTGAACTAACAATTGTAAAGATGTTAAAAAAATCAGAAATGTTAAGTTTGTTCATTATCTTGGTATTAGAGCTTTTTTTTAACGGTGGGCGTAAAATGTGGACGAAGTGTATCACAGTGAATTTTTCACTTCAGTATTTTTTGCCAAAAATTCACAAATTATTCTCATTAAACACAAGAGCTTTACAAGTTTTTATGCAACAAAAAACATGCAATTCATACAGCAGATTCTCCAGTTATAGCACCTGAGATCCCGCTAGCAATTCTTTTTGAACGTTTCGCAGAAAACACCTCTGCATTCCATCTCTGTTTTAATTTTTTTTTTTTTTGAAAACCTGGGACACTGTTATGAACTCTGACCATATCATGAGCCCACTTGCCCAAACATTCAAGTATTTTCATTGCCATCGTTGATACCTCATTAATCAAAAATAAAAAATTCTAGCTACGCTTGTTGCCGCCATCCTTGAATAAAAAAAATCACGACTTTTTTGCTATTACAATAAATTTTTCTCGTTTTTTGTCATTCGATAATATCAAACAGTATGTAAAATTAACCCCTATTTTGTAGATATGGTCTGAGAAAAAAAAAAAGATTTCTGGATTTTTACGAAGTTATCGGGACTATTTTAATTTGCTCAAATCAGCAAATTTCAAATCAGAATAACTTGAATAGGTATTAGAGAACAGAAAAGCTCAAATCTATCGATTCCATTCTTATTTGACAAATTATTAGAGATAATTAACAGAGCACGAGTAACTTCCATGAACCAAATCACTGTCGAGTAATAGACTTAATGAAACATTTTTTCCATAAGACGATTTTAAGTCTCCGTACAAAAAAATTAAAAAAAAAATGATAAGGAAACCATTATTTATTGTAAAACGTTGGTTTTATCAACCGTTACATTTCTTTGTTATGATTTCCTTCGCTTTATAGTAACCTAGTTTTGTACAATATATTTGAAGAAGTAACTATTTGAAAATTGGTATCTGGAAATAGCTCCCATTTGCAGAAAAAATCTTTGGACATTTTTTACGTAAATTTAAACGCTCAAGTGACGTATTCTTCTGTCACATATAACTCTATTTTTCGTCATACGAAACGTAATTACGCACGAATCACAAGTTGTTTACGTTACATTGAACTCAATTTCACCACAATGACGTATTATGAAGTCAAAAGACTTACAAGGTTATGTCATTAAATTGCTTGCGTTCTGTACAATAAATTTACGTCACGTATAATTCTGATTTTTTCGTAGTGTGTAGTGCAAAAAAAAATATATATATATTTTTTTTTGTCTGTATTAACGAGATTTTTAACCCTAGGCTAGTTCATCTCGGGACCCACGCTTTACTTCCCTTCCGAAGGAAGAACCCACATTTTGTGAGTATGTCGGAAGTGGGATTCGATCCCAGGTCCTCGGCGTGATAGTCTTGTGTTCTAACCACCACACCAGGTCCGCTCCACTGCAAAAAATATGACTGTAAAATGAATGGAGTATTTCAGATGGAATTTAGTGTTTGATGCACTCTTTAACAGCCGAATTTTTGCACCTTTAGACTCTGGGAGATTTGAAACTTTTTATTACGATTGGTAATCACTAGCATTAGCGGAGCCAGCTTTTTCTTTTTTCTTACTCACATGATCACTAGATCAGAGCTGAAGAATCGCTGATCGTAATGTTCACAGCACAAATAAAGAATCATATGACACTTTTTCAGTTAATAATGTCAGCGTACTCTTTGGTTGCTGAATTATAGGAATTGATAACAAGATGTAACATTTTGTTTTATGTTATTAGGTGTCGAAACACAATGTCGAACTAAATCTGCCAAAGCTAGAAGGGTTGGCAAGGCATGTTGTAACAATACTGAATAGCCACCCTGCAAAAGTATGCCACAAAAAATCCGTACGGACTAAGACGACGCACACTGGAGTAACAGGGCCCATTTCATGGCCATAAAGTTGTGATGCGTTTCAATGGTGTATTATGTAGATACTAGCGAAAAAAATGTGATCTTTGATATAGCGGATGCTTTTTGGATTATAAATAGCCATATTAATCCACGTAAAGGTCAGAAATTATTAACCTCTCTAAGGACCACGTATTTTCACCCCCAAAAAACGTCATATTTTTTTCATTTGAGTACAGAGAACTGAAAAATAACTATATTTTAATAAAATGTATTGTATGGAAACAAGGGCCACCTCGTTTCATAGTAATTCCGTTTTTCTTTTGGGTGTACGCTGTTTCCAAACGCCCAAGTTTGTAATCATGATTATTTTGGACCTGAAAAGTTGATTTTAGAGGTTTATTGTCTTTGATGAAGTTGTTTAGTATGTTTGTACTTTTCTTTTGAAAGCTACTGTGCTTTCCCTAGAAATGTGAGTGAAATTCAACTTTTTCATAAGTCGGTGTCTTCATTTATGTCATCAGCAAATTTGTGGGAAATGTCATTGACAATGTCATGACAAGTGGTAGTCGAAATACGCGTATCTGTCAAAGGAATTGAAAGGTTCAAAAGTGATAACACTCATTCGAATTCAGTTTATTTGTTGTAACTTTTTCTAGATAGTTTTGGGAATCGCTTTTTTATTTTGCGGTAGCTTAAATAGTGCCCTGTCGCACAATTAAAGTTACCCCGTTTTACGGTACTAAATTTACTCGGCGCCGTAATGCTATCTGTTGACTGAGCTTTAGTTTTAATTGAGTTAATCTTGAGTTATTCTTGTATGTTTGTCGATTCAAATGTCATGCTACAAAAACATGCCATGATTTCAAAATTAAACTTAAATTGTAACTACAACATAGTTAAAAAGGCGTTAATTTCAAAATGATCTTTTTTTTCGTCTAGTTTTTTTTTCTGGTGCCCGTTTTCTTGTGATTCAGAAATGATATGTCTTAAATTTAATTGTTATTTTGTCCAGATCACGGAATGCTGCAGAATCTGAAAACTTTTTGAATGCTGAAAATAGTTAAACATTAACAAAGTTCATGATATTGAAAACTCTTTCGTAAGAGAGAAAAATAAATGAAACCAGGTGCTGTTTTTTGTTTAACCCTTTGGAGCCGGAGGGGTCAATATGACCCCGGCGATGAAATCGAGCATAACAAACGTGTTCGACGCAAGCGAGGTTGCGGCAGCTTAATTGGCAAAACAATCCGGCTTCAAAGGGTTAAATGATACGCCCTAATCAGGAGAACTGGGTTACATACTCAATTATTTTTCAAACTATCAATATTTCGATAATTGAAGTACTTTGGAAGAGTTATGATGTAAGTATAAAAAAGTAGAGAAAATCGTCAAATTCAGGCATTTGTTCTTATAAAAATATGCATCTCAAAGTGTTTTATTGATTGCCACATAATGAAGCAATACTTCATTCATCTTTAAAAAATATTAGGCTTTGGAAAACCACAGTAAAAAAAATCCGAATTATGGCCTGGAATTTCGTCCGTTTACGCCTGTGCGACGTGGATAAAAGCGAGAAAGTAGGGCTATTCAGTATGAAATGTTTAACGCTTTTAAACGATTCTCCTGAAATTGTTGAAAAAAATTCAAAATTATTTCTTCAAAGTGAAAAAGATTTATTTTAGAAACTTTATGCTGTGGAATGCTGTAGTGCTACTTGTAAAATCCAAAATTAATGTTTTGAGAGTAAGTATAAATATGGTAAATGAGTGTTATTTCCAAGTAGTTACAATCGTTTTCATCACTTATTCTGCTAGGAATAAATAAGATTTTTTTAATGGGCGGATATCATTAACTGCTAACCCTCCTAAGATGTTAAGCTAGACGCACTACGATGGCATTGTGTACGTTCAGCAAGCATGTCTGGGTCATTTGGACCCCAACATCCTATTAGGGGTCGTCCATAAATGACATGCAATTTTAGGGGAGATGAGGGAGTCCCTAAAACTGCTACGAGTCATGTATTAGGTATGGAAAAATAAGCTACAAGGGCCCTTGTTGAAAATTTGGCAAAAAAATGCTACGTCATTTATGGACGTCAACATCCAGCATCGACCTAAGAATTCACAGCCGGCGATGCTCCCAAGTAACATTTATTATTCAAATAGACTACAAGAGGATATTAAAACCACTATAAAACCAAAATAAAAGGTATAAGGTTTAATGATGGTTCTCAAAACCTCTTCAAGACTAATTGGCCATCAAAATTTTACTTGGGCTTACCACTCAATTATGGCTCGCTATTGTAAATAATATGGGAATAAGAGCATGTGGTACTTCGTTTCCAAAGCTCAGAAAGGGGCACATGGTATTTTACTAACATTGAGCCATCTCTATGGGTGTATGTGTTCCATTTCGTGCAGATCAGCTAAACTTGTTCTTATGTAGAAATTTTCAGCTATTTCAACAAGAACAAAAACTGATATCATTTCACTTTGAGTTATTCGTGCGATATTCATTGGATTTTTGACTAACACATCAATATCACATCGAGCTATGACAACAAAAATTGTTCGATTTGAGAAATGATTTAGATATTCTCGTCTACCCGGGAAGACCTTTATTTTTAGTTAATATCATAATGTATGCATGTCAGATAGTTTCTTTAGATCCATGCATGTACATCAGAGTATGGGAGACTTGCTCCACATCAAAGGTGATTCCTTAGGCGATCGAAATTAAGCTGGAGTTAAGACCTTTATATCTACAGTCGTTACAATGCATCAGCTACATTTTAAACCTAGTTTGATGCGTTTTGGTATTTATGGAAGATCAATAAAATCATATGATATTTGTATATATCTCTTAGAAGCATCCTAGATCATCCAAACTATTTTGAAGTTGAGATATAATGTTTAATTGCGTATTGGTCTGCTATCAATAGAGGGGTAGAATTTGACCATTTCAGGCCAAACATGTCTAAAGGTCCTATCTGCAGAAGAGAGGCTCTCTTTAGTTTCTCTCTCTTTCGTTAATATCTCAGCTGTTTATTTGTATCATGATTGTCTCCTTGCATTGAACGATAGTCAAAGCAATCGTCTTTTGATTTGTACTGCAAAAGTAGTTGAAAAGTGTACCATTACATTGCAATAATTGAAAGAGAAAGTAAACAAAGAGAGCCTCTCAAATGCAGATAGGACCTATTGAAATGTTTGGCCTGATTTGGTTTTCACATATAATGCAAGCCATGGGAGAAAAAATCCAGAGCATCAGAGATATCTGAGGTCACCTATAAAATTGTGTAGTTAAGTCCTTCCCAAGTAACCAAAAGTTCTGCTTCCCATGACAAAATGCACTTTCAAGTTCCGCGAAGTTCAGATAAAGTTCCAAACGGAACTTTCTGGCTGCTAAAGAGGCTAACGATGAGCCTTGCTGGAACTTTGGTCACAAGTTCCGGCAATGCTAATTGTTAGCCTCTTAAGGACAAGGTATTTGGAGTACATAGCTCAAAATTTCTAGAGCACCGTTTTTTAGAATCGTTGAACGGATTTGGATGAAAATGCATCACGCTAATTGTTCAGTGGTTGTCAACAGCGTGATGCATTTTAATCCAAATCCGTTCAACGGTTCTAAAAAACGGTGCTCTAGAAATTTTGAGCAATGTACTCCAAATACCTTGTCCTTAAGCAGCCAAAAAGTTCCATTCGGAACTTTATCTGAACTTCGCAGAACTTTAAAGCTGCTTAAGATGCTATGTCGGAACTTTGTCGGAACTTTCAAGTTCATAGAAGTTCAGTTCAGTAGCATTGTGTTTCAATGAAGATTTAATTTATTTCTTTTACAGAAAACAACTGTTTGAGCGCACACGAATAAAAGACAAATATGAATTTATCAAATCAATGAATACCAGGCTTGAGCAAAAAAAATTGCCGCTTATCGGATTCGAACCGATAGTCGCTGCGTGAGAACCCTACGCTCTACCACAGTACTACAGCCGCGATTGAGTGGACAGCAGGTAAAGTCTGACTTGAATCGATTTTCTGTCGGCAGCTAGTTTTGCACATTTGTACAGTAGTGAAGTTAGCTTGACTTTGTCAAGTGTTTTCAGCAGGCTTGATAATCCTCCTCGAAATCAAAAGAGTTTTACAACATGCTCTAGAGCGGTGTTTTGCTTTTGCCTCGTCGCGAGGGAGCGAACGAATCCCAAACAGAGAGGCAATAAAAACTGAGCGAGGAAGAGGGGAACGAAAAAAGAGCCGATGATTATTTCGGATTTTTGAGTGTGATTTTCGCCTCGAGAGTCTTTCTTTGTATGGGAGTGGAACTCGCGAGAGCTTTTTGAGTGTGAGTGGACGTGAGAAACACAACAAGCAATTATGAGTGTTGGACGAACTCCTCGCTGCGCGGCCAGCTCGCGCTCGATGCTGTTGAGGATTTGCGTTGTGATTTTTGAGTTTTATTTTCACTCCTCAGAAAATCGCCAAAATCGCTTCCTCATTTTCTCGCGAGGGAGTTTCTGTCAAGCCTGGTTTTCAGCAGCGCAGCGGTAAGTCGGCAGGCTATCACGCAGGAGGATCCAGTTCAAATCTGCATAGCAGCGACATATGTGAAAATATAATTATCAGAAGCAATTTCCAGACATGAATCACGAACCCCCACCAACAGGGTGTGATTCTGAAAAATACATTTTTGTTTCTGCATGAATTTTGAAAAAGTTCTGTCAGAAGCTGCTTAGAAGGCTATCCAGCGTGCTTATGTGAACTTTCAAGTTCCAAAATTACTTAAAAATGAAGCTGCTTAGAAGGCTAATGAGCAACCTCGAACAAGCTGCTTAGCTTATAAAGTACCCTCTTATCTGAACTTTTGGTTACTTGGGTTCAGATCTACACTTGTAACAAAGCATCGTGCTCATTCAAAAAAAAATGTATCATGTATTTTAGTAGACATGAGTGACCATGTTTCATATGAATAAGAACTGTTCTGGATCATACAAATATTTCCGTGTTTTAATCATAGGCTATTAGGGTAATTTGCCAATTGTTGCATGGCTAAAAAGTCGCCAATTATTGCACACCCCATAAGAAAGGCACGGAGTGTGCAACAATAGGCGAGTTTTTAGCAGTGCAACAATTGGCAAATTAGGGGTAGGCGGGGCATAATGAGCAGCCTAAGCATTTTGCCACCAAATCTAGTAAATTAAATGCAACTAATGTGTAATTTTAACGTTCAATCCCCATTTGAACCTTAACTGGCAAAAGCTAATCGTTGAAATTTCGATTAAAGTTATGAATGTTGTAGAATTTTATGTTTTTAAAAAGTATAAAATCGCGGGTTGCGTTTTAGGGGTGGGACATAATGAGCACCCTAGGTGGGGCAGGATGATCAATATCAGTTTTGTACACAATCAAATGCTAATTGACTATTCTTGTCAATGATAAAGCATACCGGCAACAATCAATGAGAATTTGAAGGGATTACGGGGTTTAATTTGTAGGGAACTGTGGGGTTTCAATGAGTCTTCTATTGAGGAATTTTTAAACGGTGATAATTTACAGATACTGAAATTTTCAAGTTAATAAATTGAAAGTTACAAACAAAACCTTACTATATGCATCAAAACAGAGAAAACCAAAATTAAAATTTGTTTGTTAAAGATGTTTACCATTTTCATTATTTTATCACTAGTTGCTCATTCTGCCCCACCCTACTACCAACTCTTTGAAGCATATTTTTTCAACAAAATAATTATACAAATAGTTGAAAAGTGTTACAAATACATTTCATTGGCCTAGGGAATATCAAGAAAATCGATAGATGCCCACAAAGTTGTGATTTCGATACCCAAAACCTTATTTTAGGACACCTGATTCTTATAATATTTTCCCAGTACATGACCACTTTACGCATTTTGATAATTTTTTCAAGGTAAACAGATTTTTTGACTAATGTTTTGTCATCAACTCATTGGATTTAAGATAATAAGGCTACAATCAAGCAATTTGTTTTGTTAATTTGAAGATTTACAGTGAAAATATAAGGTGCTCATTATGCCCCACCTGCTCATTATGCCCCGCCTACCCCTACCCTATTTCTAGTTTTGCCACTCAAGGATTAGAGGCAACAATAGTATGTTCACTTCAGTGCATCATTCATTTTTCGGTCAAACGGCATTCTGCCAAATGACCTATTCAGCCAAATGACCTATTCGGCTAAATGGCATTTGGCCAAGTGGCATTCGGCCAAATAACCAAGAACCCTTTAATATCGTTTGGGTTTAACATTTGATTCTATTACATAGGAATTTAATACATAGAAAAATAAAGAAAATTATGTTTCAAAATGTATTGTATATTCTAATTCAGCATGAAAACCTGGTCTTACATCCAATTCAATATGATTTTTTCCACGAATTATTTGGAAAATAAGGACAACATTAAAAAGTACGATTTTTATCTAATTTCCATAATACTATCCGAGTAGAGAAAAAAAGCTTAATTACAGCATATTTTTATACGGAAATTAAGGAGGTGAAAGTACTTAAAATATAATCTCAACTTCACTGTTGGAACATCGGCATCATAGCATATTTAGCTCTTGGTAAGATATATCTTATATATATAACCAATAGCAGTGAGCATTTGATTGTTCTTCAAATATCAAATAGTGCTCTTGGTCAGATGGATCAAAAACAAATTTTGGATCTAATTTTCAGTACTTTTACCTCTTATCTCAATCAAACAAATATTACGTTTTGGTTGTCAGTTCTTGACCTCTACTCGGATAAGCAACGATCAATAATGATCGAGTTTATTCTTGCATCTCGCCCAATGCCTCATGACCAGTTCGGTTTTAATGACTAAAACATATTGTGAAACAACTTCCATTTTCCAAAAATAACTACATTGATTTATTGTCCCTCGAATTTTATTTCCAGCTAGTCCACGTCTATCTCGGGCACAACATGAATTTAATTTCCCCCACATCTTCTACGTGACATTATGATACATACACTGGTCAAAAATATATCGGTTAATATTTTTGTTGAGTTGCTAATAATTTTTCCCACCAGATCATGCAACGCCATTACAGTGTAACGAAGAAATATTTCCCTGTGGTTGTGAAATACAAAGTTCCGTATGCAGAAAATCCACGCAAACATTTGCCTGAATCTTTCCTGGGACGAAGACAACTTGTTGTTTACAATTTACCGACGGGAATAGACAATTTATTTCAATAATAGAGCTGTTTTAGCTGTATTCTGTTGCAGTGGAATCCAACCTTGAAGTGTCACAGAGCTTTTGTGGGGTGTGATTTGAAGGTCAGCTTAATAAATGAGTATGCCGAAATGAAAATAGAACGTCGATGAAGAAATAATCGGTTAGCTGCTGCTTTGGTGCGGTTGCCTTCGTCATACGCATAACGAGAAAAACAAATGTAAAGCCGTTGGTGAAGTGAAAAGGAAACATGAAATTTTGGGCTATTTATCGATTTCTAATGCTGTAGGGGTGGGCTATTGTCTACATCTTTTTGCTTCCATCTAGTGATTCATTAGTAAATGTATGTTGAAATATCTTTATTTGTTGGATATTTTCTATCTGAAATGACGGAAATTAGTGCATAACCCGAAGTAAATTTCTACTCTATCATATGATATTTCCACATCGGTTGATGAAATTAATAAACTACATGCACCAAGAGCTTCTAATTTGCACCTTAAGGAAGTAGTAGACATGTTGTCACTAAAAGGGGTAATGTAAAAGCATTCGACTTCACCACTGCTCTAGTCTTCGCCCTCTCTATACAAATACCATTGTCTGAAGTGGCGAAGATTAGGGCAGAACTTTCGAAGTCTAGTGTTTCACTCTATACCAATATATTTGTCAGAAGAGGCTGAGAATCTAGAGCTCTTGTTAGATATAAATCAAACTTTAAAAAAAATACAAGAATAATATTCAAAGTAAAATAAAATAAATAAAATAAAATAGAAATACAAAAGAATCAAATTACTTATTTCTTTATTCAGAATGTAAAAAGTTCGGATAAAGTGAACAATAATCAACCATAGGAATATTACAAAACACAACTCAAACATAGAACACATGGCCAAGACAGCATCAAGTGGCATTTTCCCACCAGAATCATGTCACGGCATAAATTATGTTAATTAATTTGCCACCCCTCTCTCACCTCAGTTGCTCCTCGTCATCCATGTGAACTGCTTCAATAAACCCGAACCCAAGAAAGTAAAGTAGTCTTTACCAAATCCTCCTTCTTCGGTGGCACTACTTGCTGCTCATGAACGGATTTACCTTCAACGCTAAATAGAACAATCATGATGTGTATATGTTCCCTCCACCACGGCCGGTCGTTTCCCGCAGAAATCATCCGCGTTCAAAATTCGGTGTGAAAAATTTAAACCCTTCCGTTTCACTCCACATGTTGCTCTTGCCCTCCCTCGCAACCATCCTCGTCTTCGGTTTTGTTCGAAAGTCATAAATCAAATCTAGGCCTTTCCCAGTTTAAGAGCTTACACTTTACCGGCAACTACGGAGGTACACTCAAACTCAATCCACTGCCCACTGGTCAATCCGAAAGTGGTCAGTCACCACCGCACCGCAGTTAGGCAACCTACTCGCTGTAGTGACAGGGGTGGTGGAAAACTATATGCATTTGAATAGAACCCTATAATCACATTACTCCGCCAAGTGATCCGGTATCAAATGGAAACAATCTGACCAGTGTGGCCACTGGTCAAGCGATCCGGTCCTTTCGGTGATTCCGATATGTTCCCTCCTTAATTTGAAGGGATGTTTGCGTGTAAACAGGCGATAACAATTATGCATCACACACTCACTCACCTTGATCTCACCTCTCGATAGAGAGCTACGAGACACGAGGATTAATTGCGTTTTGACCCTCGTCGTCGTGCGTCCCTCTTACGGAGTGGTCAAGCGATAGGGACGTTAACTATTTTATGATAGCAATTATAGTGGTGGTGATCCTGTGACCGTACCAGTGTTATTCGCACCCGTAGTTGTGGACCAGGTAGTAATTTCTTGGGAGATTTTGATCTCCCTAAAATCAAGTTCGGACGCACATGTAGGGATTGAATAATGTAGTTTATTGCCATTGACTAATGATTTAAGGGTATGCGACAATTGGTAGTTGTGAACAGAATAAAATCAGGATAACAACTAAATGGCTGTGTGGTCATGACTTAATTTCTGCAGTACCGGTACATAACACACAATAAAAGGTGCCTGCTTGTATCAACCAGATCTGTGACGAATTCCAGCTTTGCAGAGTTGATATCCGACACTCTAACATAATGTCCTGCCGATCCTGTAAACGTTTAATCGTATACCAGTAAAGCTATATAACTAAATTCTCCGTTGGGACCGAATCGTAATTAATTAAATTAGTTGCCTTTTCACTCTCATACGGTCTGAAATCATGCTCTCACATGAACGAGTAGCTAGCTGATGTAGATGACAGGTGGAAATGGAACTCTACTTTTACTGTATGAGTATGGAAAACTTGAAGGATCATGTGTTGGCACGAGCGACTTGTGAAAACTACCACTTTGTCTTATTATGCATTCACCTCTTGCTTGCTACCGGAGTTTCGAAACAGCAAGCATATCGTTTGCCTTCTACATATCAAGGAGGCAAACCATTGAAAAATATCGGTGCAAGTGAAGATTAATTCTGCCTGCACACACTCCGGTCAGCAAGGTGTGAAAACCTTCCGAAGTAAAATTCCCTCAGATTGGAAGTTCAAAAACACAGTTCTCGTTGCTCTTGATCGTCAACCGTAAAGTCCCTAAAGTTCCCAAACAAATGCCTTAGGACCTGAACTACAACTGCTCCACACGGTTTTTTTTTCTCGCCACTAGGTGCACAGTCTAACACAGCTGTCGCCTACCGGCAGGCACAACGACGATGATGCGGCAGAAACAAGTGCACCGGCAATGAAAAGACTCGAGGTTTTCACCGCACACCGAAGAACGAACGAACGAACGCTTCTGCTCTCGTGCATATTGCAGGTTCCTCGGTATTCATCGGTGGAATGCCACCAGCTCCCAACCCGCAATGTTCTGCTGATGCTGGAACATTTGCCACCGCCACCACCTACACATAACATATTCCTTATGATGTGTTAATATGTGTCATCCCTTGTTATGCGCTAGGCGAGGTGTGAGTCCCTTCCAGCAGCTTCTACTGACGACGACAGCATCCCTTGCGGGTTGACCGTGTGGCGAGGTGATGAGATGGTAACCGACGTTGTAGTCGTCGTCCTCGTCGTCGTCGTTGGTGGAAAGTGAGGTTTAGCGCATACTTGCTCATTGTCGTTTACGTGCATTACTCGTTTGGACTGTTTGGGGCAAGTAAATGACTTTGGAACTAGCTTTTCTCAGTAATACAAATCTTTAGTACAAATGCTGTATCATTTGAAGAAATAAAACTAAGCTAAAAAACTGAAAGATTGCAGGGCATTTTATCAGTGACAGTTGCTTTTTCAAATATATTTTTCTCCAAAAATTAAAAAAAAAGTACTGTTATTCGTTTCGGATTTTTTTTCTGGAACTTTCTGCACAATTCCTCTGGGAGTTTCTGTCCTAGTAACGAAAATAGCTGCATACTATGGAACTAACACTTAAGGCGAAACTGGAAGTGTTTCCTCACTTTTTGGTTTTTGATTTTTTATTAAATAACGAAGCAATATTTTCAAAATCGGGGTTCGTACACATGTAGCGTACCTATGGATCAAGGTATCTCAATTTTTTTGTAATAGAAAATGTGTTTCGTTTTTGCGGAAACCATTTTTTAATAAAATTTCACAAAAATATGGTTTCTGAAAAAAATGGAAAACATTTTTCACCACAAAAAAATTCAGAAGATACCTTGATCCATATTCTACATGTGCACGAAAATCGATTTTGGAAATATTGCTTCGTTATTTAATAAAAAAATCAAAAACCAAAAAGTGAGGAAATGCTTCCAGTTTCGCCTTGAACGAAAATACTTTTTTTGTTTTTTTACCATTTAAAAATGAAAAAAAGGCTTATATAGTTAAAAAATCGACTGCCGCTATTCTGAGATATTGAATGTAAACAATATGCTTTTTGTAAGAAATCTATGAATAACTTATTCATTTAAGAAAATAGACCTTTGCTGCCTCAAGGAATAAGGGTTGCGTACAAAGGGCTGAATTTCGAAAGGCTGAAATAACAAAAGACTGAAACACGAAAGGCTGATATTACAAAAGGCTGAATGCATCAAAAGGCTGAAATAACATAAGGCTGAAATAGTGGTATGACTAGTTTTCAAACGCATTTGCTTGTTTGTAGATTACCCAGGCGTGGCACTCGCATTGTTTTTGCTTGAGCTTGACGATTGATCGTCCCTTAGCTCATGGTTGGCCAAACTAAGCCTTTTTGGGGGAATCAGAAAATTGTACGATTGTTCATAATGCTATATGGAATATTGAACGCCTACGTTAGAAGCTGTTCATAAACCACATAGACCAAAATTTGGCCATCTCAGACCCCCCTCCCCCCACGTAGACTTTTGTCCATACAAAAAATTTGAAATTTGTATGGAGCGTAGACTTTGGCCAGACCCCCCCCCCCCCAAAAAAAAGTACACGTGGTCTATGAACGGCCCCTTACTAAGACAGTATTTTCAAAGGAATTGCATATATTTCAAAGAAGGGAAAATCTCTGATGATATTGTTAGTATCCGTAATGACAATTTTCGAAACAACATGACTCGAAAGAATAGCTCATGTCTAAAGAAGGAAAAATTAACGATATGAATATTATCAGTTCCTTTTTGTGTTCGTTGGTATGCACCACTAGAGCCTCTTCCCTAAGCTCAGTTTCGACACTAACGCCCACGCTGAGGGTTTCGCGTTCGTTTCGCGTTCGGACTAAGAACTTTATGAAAATTTTCGAGACGCCCTTTGACAATGGGTATCTTTGTACCAGTTACACGATATGCCAAAGCTGAGATCAGTTTGGGCGTTACTGCAAGAAAAGGAAGAAGTGACATACACTGTGGTGCATAATTGATCGGACAAACGCCGATTTTCATACAAAATGGCCAAGTTTCAGATGCCGTAACTATGGTTTGCTTTGATGGATTGAGCTCAATTTTTGACACGGAACTACAAATATGCTGAATTTTGTGTATACAAAGTATAAAATGTTTTCGTTCACAGGTCTGGGCGTGGCAAGGCGTTGAAAAAATTGCAAAAGTGATCGGACAGCGGCACGCGTGTAAATCAAAGGGGTACCGCTGTCCGATCACTTTTGCAATATTTTCAACGCCTTGCCACGCCCAGACCTGTGAACGAAAACATTTTATACTTTGTATACACAAAATTCAGCATATTTGTAGTTCCGTGTCAAAAATTGAGCTCAATCCAACAAAGCAAACCATAGTTACAGCATCTCAAACTTGGCCATTTTTTATGAAAATCGGCGTTTGTCCGATCAATTATGCACCACAGTGTAACTCATATATTCATTTTCGTATTTTCAGCCTTTTCAATTTTCAGCCTTTTTTAATTTCAGCCTTGTGTTACATTTTCTTGATTTCAGCCTTTCGTATTCAGCCTTTTGTGCCTTCAGCCTTTTGAAATTCCACCTTATGTTACCATCCCAGGAATAAAATCTGCATTGAAAATGCACTAAAATGCTCAGATTATAGTTTTTTTTTTGCAAGAAATCAGTGCACAAAAAATTATTAAAAAAAAAAAAACGGCTCTGAGATCATTATCGGATGTTTATAAATACATTCAGCCGGGGCCCGTGGCGTAGTTGGTCACACGTTCGCTTCATATGCGGATGGTCATGGGTTTGATTCCCAGCCCCGGCACTTGCAATTTTTCGTCAGTTGCTCTTCACCGAGAGTGGCTAACACTGACCCTCTTCTGAACCCCATGGCTCAAACGGACCCGGATACCTGGACATCGGCGAACTGCTACTCATAAAGGACCCCCAATCGGACTGGAAAGGAACACGGCCACCTATCATCCTTGTGCTCATCATTCTACCATGTAGAGTAGAGAAGTGAAAGCAGCAGAAAGGCAACCAGTTTGATAAAGTATAATAGAATACATCTAGGCTCTGTACAATACTGTAGGTACAGCTGTCAATTGAAATCGCTCACGTAGTGCCCTAGTGGGCAATAGAGCTGTAAATTAGGTTAAGTGAATAATAATAATAATAAATACATTCACAAGCACATATTGGAATTCTTTCAGGATTATTTTCGATTTGTTCGATTGTCAGACATTTCTGAAAGTTTAAATAATTTTCATAATGATTATTTCAGGAACTTCTCAGACATATGTACAATAAGTTGAGGCATCTGTTATATGGGAAATTGGAAAATTTGATCGTATTCGATCAGATCAAAACTTAAAAGGTTTTATTTGAAATCCCAAATAATTGTGCAACATTTGGGCACTTTAGGTTATGTTTACATTTTGCGCGTCACGTTCAAAGATTGTATGGCATTTAACATGAAAACATTTTTTTTTTGCATTTTGCCTAAGCTCAAATTTTCAAAAAAAAAACGGATGTTAAATTATACCCTAGGATATGCGAAATTTTTTTGCCAGAAACCACAAAGTGATCTGATGAAATGAAAAAGTGACAGCGTTGGCATTGCTTTCCAAAACAGCATGATTACCGGTTTCAGACAAACTTTTCAGCTTATGACGAAAATGCAAAAAAAACTATGTTTTCCCAGGCAAAATTCCATACAAACTGCAATAGCGCAGCGTGTAGACGTAATTCATCATGCTCAAATTTTGCAAAATTACTCAGTGCACTTAATGGAACCAAAAAAGCCTTGATATAAAAAAACACGATGCAAGATTTACTTAATTACTAGAAATTCTTGTAAAAGTCCTTGGAAAATTTTCTATTTTTTTTCCCAAGGATGGCTTTTAATTTTTTGTTTTATAATATCTCTTATGTATTTATCCATAATTCCTCGGGAATAATTTCAATTATTCTTCAGATTGCTATCGGCATTTTTCATTTTTTTTTAATTGTTTAAATTTTTTAAGAAATTTTCTAGAGGAATTCCTCAGATATTTCTTCTGAGATGTCACATTTTTTCATTAATTTTACCAACAGTGTTTCAGAAACCTTTTTGGAATTTGTTCTAGAATTTTCAAGAACTTTCTGATGGAATTCCCCGAAATGTTTCAAAAATGATTTTGAAAATTTCTTCAAGAGGTATATAGGAACCTCAATGAAAGTTTCACAATAGTTTCTTCAGGAATTTTAAAGAATATTCCGAGAGGAAATTTTCAAGACTCTTCCAGAAATTTCCAATTAATTCTCTAGGAGAAACTTCTGAGATTTGTTTGAAACAATATTCCTGATAATCCTTTTAGAATTTCCTATAAAATTAAAAACAAAATTTTCGAAAAACATTCTCAGTTATTTGTCGGGAATATTGTCTCTAGAAATTTCACAGCAATTTCTCTACGAGTAAGAAATTCATCTAGAGCAGTGGTCACCAAATTGCGGCCCGCGGGCCGCATGCGGCCCTCAAGAAGGTTTAGTGCGGCTTGCGAACTGATTTTAAAATATTTTAAAATGTGGCCCGCTGAAAGATTGCACAACTAGAAGGAAAACTTTTCCAATATTTTATAAATTATTGTGAAATAAAATCGCCTTGCACAGAGCTCTTTAATCCTACAAGATTTTCCGAATCAACATTGTCAATTATCAAATTATTCTGAAATTCACTTCGACCATGTTTTTAACACGAAAATTTTCTCTTTCTCGAAAAGTTTGAAATGTGTTTTCTAAAAATATACAATCACTATTATTCACATCAATATTTTCTATGATACCCTAATCCAAAAACATGTAATACTTCAGAAGTTTATCCAATTCCAAAAACATAGACGTTTAATTTCCATATTTTAGCTTGAGAACTCTAAGAGCTGATAAAGCAGTATCAGCTTTATTGTAGAAGATTTAGCATTTTTCTAAACTCGACATTGAGGAAACATCAAATTGAGCCTGAATAAAAAACGTGTTAAGTCAAGATATAGCCTTAATTGCTGTTTAGGACAACATTAAGGAAAAATCATTCTAAAATGAAGTAAGGCTGTTTTGTAGCCGCTCGATCTTTTCAACGTCATATTGTCCCTAATAACTAAAATTTGTAATAGGCGAGAACTTTGTATAAGGAAGTCATGCGCACTCATTTTGGAGAAATGTGTCATTCGGGAAACTGATTTTCGGAGAAATGGGGAATTCGAAGTTTAGTATATATTAAAAGTTGTACAAAACGGATTCTTACTGCCTTGCGGCCCGCAGTCTCTTTGCAAAATTCAATTTTGGCCCGCACAAACTCTAAGGCTGAGGACCACTGATCTAGAGCATCTCTAGTACTTCTCCAGATATTTCTCTTGGAATTGATTGGAGTTTTTAAAACATTTTTGAAAAATTTCTTCAAATAACATGTGCAATAATGTCGGGAATATTTTTATTTCTGATTTTCTTCACATATTTGGGTGTACTCAAAATTGTTGTTGAAGGTTCAATTGAGAATCGCATATTTTCCAAAACCAAAACAGTGCTTTTTTCCCAGATTGATATACAAATCCAAGAAAATACAAAAGTCCGATTGACATAATTGAGAAAACCAACAATCGGACATTCTAAATTTTCTCAAATTGTTTTTTTTTTTTTGATTACCTAATTTGTAAGATTTTGCCCAGTCAACCAGTGATCGTATAAGATGTTGCATAAGATGTTAAAGTGGAGGCGATATGCGTACATTTTACATGCGCCTAAATGGAGGCATGCACGCATATAACTCTACTTTATCATCTTATACAACATCTTATACGATTACTGGTTGTCTGGGTCAGCCCGAGGCTGGTTCATCTCAGTTCATATTGTTGATCATTTTAGAAAAAAGGAGCGTTTTCAGTTTTAGATATTTGCAATTCACAATTGAGCCTTTAAGAATATCATTGTCTTAAAAATGTCTGTTATTTCTCAGGAAATTATTCGGTGACTTCTCCTGAAATTATTTGGAAATATATCCAGTAATTTCTCATGATTTTTTACAAGAATAATTCAGGAAATTCTTTGCTACTCCTTTAAGATCGCCTTGCACATTTCATTAGAAAGTTCCCAATGATTTATATAAAATTTCCATAGAAGTTACTCAGGAATTGCTGCAGGCATCCTTCTGATTTTTTTAAATTATTTTTTTCTGGAACTTCCCCTACCCGAGCAGAGAAGAATATCAAATTGATAACTACGAAATCACATAACCTGTTTTTATATCTTGTTTTGTTATTATTTAATTATCAAGGCAAAGCTTTTCCATAACAAATTTTGTTGGGCAATCTTATTTAGTTGTAATCAAGCTATATATATACATTCACTCAATTACATTTCAATAACATGTTTTGTTGAAGTACAAATTTTGTCATTTTTGTACATACTATTGATCAACTTATCAATAATAACACAACAGTAACAAGTTTTGATATCAATGCGACAATTCGATAATAATGATCTGTCCTTTTGTTTTGTTCTATTTTTGTATTCAGTTAAGAAGGAAATTTCCGAACGAATCCTCTGAAAATTACTTAAATCATATTCGGGAAAACACTTGGAAGTTCTGGAGGAACCCTTCGATACCTTGAAGAGGTCTTCAAAAGAACTCCTGGCGCAATCTTCTTATAAATTCCAAAAGTAATTCTTCTGAGCAATTATTAGAATTCTTGGCAAAATCTTTTGAAAAACTCCAGGATAATTCTTCGAAAAAAAAAACTCCTGGTGAAATTGTCAAAGAAATTTTCAGAGAAATCTCAAGATGAAATGCGGGACAAATAATCACGGGAAATTCTGAAAAAAATCATTGAGAGACTCTGTTCATAATTCTGGACGAATTTTTAAAGAACTCTCGGAGAAATTTCTGGAAGATTATTCTTTTACATTCTCTAAGAATGAATAAAAACTGAAAATAGTATTTTTCGATCATTTAAAGTATTGTTACTCATGTTTTTTGTGGGTTTGTGAGACAAAGTGAATAATTTTACATAACAAGTATCATAATTTACTCAGTTACGATTTTGATATCATAACAAATTTTGCTTTCCGATTATTATCAATAACAAATTTATATCAAAATTTGTTATTGAAATATTTTCCAATTTCACTGTTATTAAGTTGTTATTGAAACTAACGAAACAAGTTGTTAAAATGGTTTTCCAAGAACATTTTTATGTTATGGTATTTGTTATTTTGCCGCTTATGACACACAAGTTTATAACATAATGTCTTCTAGCAGTCTGCTATAAGTTTGACGCACCCTATAGAATAACACTTTTGTCACAAACCACCAGACGGAAATCTGAATATGCATGCAAGTAGCTGAGGGGTAAGATATGAACTTAAGTTTGTAGGAGTTTCACTGCTTGTAGTGGATTGTATATAGATCTAGTACTTAGGAACTGACTTCCTAGTTTGGACCTCTATTCAAAGGTTTTGAAATATTTTATTACTCAGCATCTTGATCTTGCTATTAAGGTGAAACTGGAAGCGTTTCCTCACTTTTTGGTTTTTGATTTTTTATTAAATAACGAAGCAATATTTTCAAAATCGGTTTTCGTGCACATGTGGGGTATGGGTCAAGGTATCTTCTGAATTTTTTTTGTAGTGGAAAATGTTTTTCGTTTTTGCAAAAACCATTTTTGAACAAAATTTCACAAAAAAAATGGTTTTTGCAAAAATGGAAAACATTTTCCACCTCAAAAAAAATTCAGAAGATACCTTGATCCATACCCCACATGTGCACGAAAACTGATTTTGAAAATATTGCTTCGTTATTTAATAAAAAATCAAAAACCGAAAAAATGAGAAAATGCTTCCAGTTTCTCCTTAAGAGGAACCGTACGACATGGCAAGTCCTGCACTGGTGGTGGCTTCATATCATATCATCATATCATATCATATCATATCAATATGTTATGTTAATAACTTAAAAATAATCGATTCTATTATTCAGTTATTTTACTTAAATAACATATCTCCTTATGCTGTTGTTATTCCCTTCTGCTCGGGTATCGTATCTTTGAAATATCATTTGAAAAAAAAATTCCAGATTTTTTTTTTTGAGTTTTGAAGCGTTTGAAGAGAAACGAAATGGTTTGCAAGTAGTGAATCCGTTTTTTACTTGCAGAAGAAACTCCCCCAGGATCTGCTTATAAGTGTCATGCTGTCATAGTAAAAGAGTTTATTGGAGTTAAGACTCTACAATTATTGTCCCTAAAAAGAACCGTCATCCGGAACATGATTTAATCAAAAAATCAAATTTAGATCAAATTTGAAGCATTGAATATTAGTGCGCAAAGAATTAGCACTAGATGGATTTCACGAAAAAAATTGAAAAAAAATGATTTAATTGTTTTTTTATATATATTTTTTTTTTATTTATTTATTTTCAATCTGTATTAACGAGATTTTAAGCCCTAGGCTAGTAGTTCATCTCGGGACCCACGCTTTACATCCCTTCCGAAGGAAGAACTCACATTTAGCGAGTTTGTCGGGACTTTAACTTAAAAGCCAATTTGTCACTCAGAGGGTAAAATAAAATGATGGGCCCAGATGTAAAGGGGTGTAAGTAATAAATTTATCGATTTTAAGCTGAGCATATAAAAAAATCTTTAGATTTCACGCTTTCAGGAATATTTTTGAATTATTTTTACTACGATTTGAAAAAAAAAAAACAATAAATCGGAAAAAACATACATTTTATATGGGATGATAAATTGATGAAATACTTTTGACCTCATTTATCTGGAACTGGGTTTTTGTCACTTACGCCCCTTTGATTCTAACCGCCTCAAACAATAATAAATATAAAAAATAAAACAGCAGAATAAATAAAGTGAACCTTTCTCGTTGTATATTCTAAAAAGAAGATAATTGAGTCATTTTTCAAGTATAATTTAGTATATTAGAAAAAAGTTGGAATTCATTTTTTTAAGATTTACTGCACTAGCTGAAATTTTAAGTTAACAATTTGAACTAAGCTCTTGATTTCACTGAAGCATGAAATACAAACTACACAGCTTTAGTTTCAGGAAATTAAAAGCGACGTAAAAAAATTGCGTATAAGTTACTACTTTACTCAACTATATTTTACAATAAAGAATATCTGGCATGTAATGTTGGATGAATACTGAGAGCAAGCAGTAAAATTATAAACTTATAGAGAAAATGTATGTGATATGGCGGGCTCCTTGTATTACAGATAAATAATGTAATATATTTACCTGTGTATTCACAAACTGCTTGCAACAAATTGACCAATTTTACTTCCTAACCAACAAAGCAATTTACTGCAGAAGTAGTTTGGTAAAAAAATAATTCAACTATTTCAGAAAAAAAATGGTTAACAATTAACGAATATGATATTTGAATCTCATAATAATGTGTTCATAAAAGTTTCACTTTCTTCACGTATCCCCAAGCGTAGGTCAAAATACTTATGAAGACAGAGAGAAAAAAAAATCACGTGATAGATCCACTATTATGAGAAAACACAAAATAATAATAAAATTTGACTTTGCAACATAACACCTAAAAAATCGATTCGAAAGTTCGAAAAGTTATTGCACAGGAACAAAAACAACACCAAAGAATTAATTGAAGAGATAATTTTAGACAAACAGATGGTAAAAATGACAGTTAATTTTCGTATTCATATATTCAGTTATAAATGAATAATCACAAAATAAACTTGTTTGTATTAAATACTCATTTTAACCCTAGGTTTGTGTGCCAATATGATCCAGACAGGCACGCTGAACATGCGCTACGGCATCATGGTGCAAATTGCATAACATTTTAGGAAGGTTAAGAATTTGAAGTTGTCAGTTAAATTTGTAATGCGTCTTATTCCCCCGGAAAGAAGCCATAAGTTTTTGATTTGCAAAGACCACTTGAGTGAAACTTCCACACATACGGTCGTGTACTCAAGGCTCGCAACCTAGCAAAACAGAAATTTAAACAGTCAGTAGTGGAGACGCCCTGTCACAATCGAGTAAAGACGACGCAGCATCGTGAAAAAAAAAACACCACAGACAAACCACCGACCCAGCATAGCAAAAACGAAAAAAAGAAAGAAAAATTGCTCAAGTTTAACTGCACGTACTTTAAACTTTGTCCTTCGGGTGAGGACCTAAAAGGTCCTTCGTCTTATACTTTACCCCACCCCCTTGAATAAACATAATAGGAAATCTTCCACGAAAAGTGCGACAAGCCATCCAGCAGCCAGCCAGCCAGTCAACGCACAAGGGCGACCCAGAAGCAAAAAAAAAGAAGTCCGGTTTTTAAAGTTTAGGGCTATTTGAAAGAATTTGCGCTTCAAGAGCTTCGCGCGACTTAAATTGGTTCGGTCGCTTGCAGGAATGATGCTTTTCTTGTGTGGGTCGTCCGTCGTCTACTGCTGCCGAAGAATGGAAGGATGGGACAGGAAAGCTTCTATGTTCTATTTCAGGCCCCATCTCAAAAGCAACGACCGCCAATGAAAATACCAAAGATGAAAAAAAAATCGTTAAAGCGAAACAAAACAGAGCTGGTGTTTGTGTTTTCTTAGTGCACTGCACACCCCACTATGACAGTGGGTTTCAAACTTGGAGTTGTGGAACGGTTTCGGTTTCAAAAGTAAGTTTTTTTAAACAATGTTCTTAGAACCATCATAAAACCAAAATAAAAGATATTAGGTTTTATGGCGGTTCCCAAAACTATTATAGGACTAATCGGTCATTAAAATGTTGCGACACTCAATAATGATGGCTTGTAATGGAAAAGATAATTATACAGCCGATCAACATTTATCATTTGGTGGCCAGGGATGGGAAATGTCATCAAAATGTAATTTTGTTAATCACTGTTTTTTTTTCTTCCTTGTATGAAATGCTTATCGACCAATAATTAATTTTCCACAACTAATCACCATTATGGGTTGATTGGTAATATAAACGGGCGGAAATTTACAACGAAAACGGTGGAAATTGAAAAATGTCATGATATTTTTTTCATGAAATTTCGTGACACTTGTCAGCTCTGCTTGGGACAGTCAGTTATTTTTTTCGAATTTCTTATGCATGCTTGTCTTTTGTAAGTACCTTAGGATTTTCTCTTGTTGAAGTGTGGTACAGAGCTTTTACATGCAGCTGCAACACATCACTCTTAAAACGTATTTACGTTGAGAACCACTGATCGAAGGGATCCACATCTCAGCGCCGCCGACCGGTGCCGGTACTATTCAAATTTGAAGTATTGCAGCAAACATCCTCCTCCCAGTCTCCTGACTGGGGTATCTCCTGTCTTCCTGCTGCAGATATGGGATGCCATGAGTGACGACTGGCGGTGCAAAAACAGGCATTGCTCTCCTCCACCTCTGCTCGTCGAGAAAGTGAAAGATGTTGTGCGAAAAACGCGAAAGTCGACTTAACGTATTCCAGATTTTTGCATTTGCCAAGTCCCTCCATGGCCCCCACATTTGTCGGTGGCGGTGCTCTGAATGGAAGGATTTTCCACGATTCTTCTTTTGTTCCTCTTTTTTCCTTCGCTCTGTATTTTGAGATTTTCCAGCAGCACAATGGAAAATATAATAAATCTTGTTTTCTTCTCGGTGAATTCATGTGAGGAATCTGCTTGAGAAAGCGCGCTACAGGAAAAAAAAATCCTCGCACGAAATATTAAATTCACAATTCTTTTCATTCAACTATTACTTCAGGTTGGGTAATTTCATCAAGAGTGAAAAATTTTCAGCTCCAAAACGGAATCATAATTTAAGTGCACCCAATTCATTTTCGTCGCTTTCGCGGCTGCCGGCTGCTCATTTCTCGGTCCCTTTTCGTCGCCCCAACCGCGGCGGGCTGACACCTTTTCCCTTACATTTCACAGTCAAATTAGGAATGCACAATTAAAATAAATGATGGTGAACAGTGTAGTTTGTTTCTGCAGTGCAGTGATAAATTAATATCATTTTTTGTGTGAAATAGTGGATTTGCCGCTAGAATTTTATTTCTACCGCGAGCATAACAGTGTTTTAAAGCAGGATAAGTAGGAGGCAATTGCCTCTGGTGCTTGTGCTTGTTTAATTTTGCATTTTTTTTGCCCCGGCATCGGCTGGCGGCTGGTAAATTTTTGATTTGTTTGTCTCATCTGTGTTAGCGTTGCGTGCATATTTTGTCTGTAGTATCGTGTATGTGGTAAGCTAAGCGAGATGGCTGAGTGTGTATGCGGTAGTTCTATACTACCATCGGACATACCAACAGCTTGCTCGATGTGTTCTAGAGTGTACCAGTACAAGTGCACTCCTCTGACGAAAGCTGTAGCAAAGCTAGTCAGTGAGAACGAAAATCTGCTATTCAAATGTAATGATTGTTTGTCGAGCCAGTGTTGTGGCGAGCAGAATTTGGCGCTTTCGACCGTCCAAAAGATCGAAGAGGAAATGAAGAAGATTTCTTCTATTTCTGAGTCGATCAGTGACGTTCGAGAGCAAATTGCTGCTCAGATAAACGACGCGTTGAAGGCCGGGATGGAAGAATTGGGGAGAAAGATAAATAGTGCTATGGAAAAGGCTGTTTTTGAATTGAGTAAATCTGTGAGCAATGAGTTGGAAAGTATGAAATGTTCATTTTTTGAATTCAATTCGTCTAAAAAAGTAGCTGCAATGAATGTTCAGCAAGGTACATCAAGAACGGCTTCGGAGCCGAGCCTGAATCCCAGAGGCAAAAAGCGGAAGGTTCAGGAAGACGCGGACGCTACGTCTGATGATGTTTTTGTTGAAAGTATTAGTTTCGCGGATGTAGTCAAAAGTAATACTGGGACTAAAAGTAAGAAAAAAAGTTACAGGAAGAAAAGCACTGCGAATGAAGAAGTGTCTCGTAAGGCTCGTCCGGTCATTGTGATCAAGCCTAAGGAGTCCAACCAGAGTAGCGAGGATACTCGCAAAATTTTGAATAGTAAATTAGATCCGAAAAAACACAAAATCAGTAACTTTAGAAACGGGAAAGATGGCTCTATTATTGCTGAGTGTGCAACAGGCTACAATGTTAATGTTGTGAAAGATGGCATTCAAAGCGATTTGGGTGAAAACTACAATGCTGTTGTTCCCTCATCGGTGCCGAGGCTTAAAGTGAAGGGCATGAGCGAAAAGTTTTCCTCCGATGACTTCATTCAGATCTTAAAAGATCAAAATGAAGACATCGCTATCAATGAAATAAAAGTTATTAGAATGTATGAAAATCCACACCTTAAGTATAATAAATATAATGTGATAATTGAGGTCGATAAAGAAACTCATAGTTGTTTGTTGACGGCGGGAAAAGTTTTTATTAGGTTTGATCGTTGCCGTGTTGTTCCCGAGATCCATGTCTTGAGATGTTTCAAATGTGGAGAATTTGGGCACATGAGTATGAATTGCAAAAACTGTGAAGCATGCTCTAGATGCAGTGGAAGTCACAAGACATCGGAGTGTACGTCGACTGTTTTGAAATGTATTAACTGTAACAAGATGAATATCGAGCGTAATATTAAATTGGACGATAACCACGGTGCATTCAGTCATGAATGTGAAGTTTTCAAGAAATTGTATAGAAAGAAAAAAAGCAGCCAACATTTCAATGAATAGCAACCAAGTTTCAGTAGCAATGTGAACCAGTTTGATATTTTGTATTTTAATATAGCCGGGTTAACTACAAACTACGTAGAGTTACGTCAGATTGTAGAAGAAAAGCGTCCATTCTTAGTCTTTTTGTCAGAAACGCATATTATCGATGTGAATGCATTTGATCAGTATAGCATACCGGGATATAATGTAGCTGCTTGCGTTTCACATTCAAGACACACTGGCGGAGTTGCTATTTATGTCAAAGAATCAGTTCAATACAAGCTTCTTTTGAACGAGGTTTGTGAAGGCAATTGGTTCTTAGGCATTGCAGTTGTACGTGGCATGAAGATGGGTAATTATGGTGTTCTGTATCACTCCCCTAGTGCAAATGACCAGCGTTTTATTCAAATTTTAGAAAACTGGCTAGAGACGTTTTTAGATTCAAGTAAATGTAATGTACTTGCTGGTGATTTCAATATTAATTGGTGTGACAATCCGAATTCGAATCATTTGAAACGACTAGTAGACTTTTATAACCTTACACAAAAAGTACATGATTTTACGCGTATTGCCCAACACAGTAAAACTCTCATTGACCATGTTTATTCCAATTTTGATTCTGTACGTGTTGTTCTAAGTCCTGATTTTAAAATAACAGACCATGAAACTTTAGTTATTAATATTGACGAAAATGATAGTGTAGATTGTAATGTTGTCAAATTAAAGTGTTGGGAGAAGTACTCGAAACAAGCGGTGTCGAGTCTTGTTGCAAGAAGTGTGGATTTTCATACTATCGGCGGTTCTTTAGATCAAAAATCAGCTGTTTTAACTGACGTCTTGAAAACCTGTACCAATCAACTAGTAGAGCATAAATATGTTTCAATCAAAAATACAAACAGCTGGTACAATTTGGATCTACTGCGTCTTAAACGCAATAGAGACAAACTGTACAAAAAATGGCGTAGAAATGAAAGTTTTAATAATTGGAGAAGGTACAAGGTCGCGCGCAATAAATACTCGCAATTAGTTAAACAAACTCGTTGCGAGTATGTTCAGAGGAAAATTGATCAGCATCAAAACAACAGCAAAGAGTTATGGAAAATTTTAAAGTCTTTGTTGAAACCTAGTAACTCAAAACCGCGGTCCATAACCTTTAATGGCACATTAGAAGAGTCTGAACAAAATATAGCGTGTAGATTTAATGAGTATTTCGTCGATAGTGTTTCATCTATTAATCAATCAATTGCATTAGTAGATGAGCCTGATGAATTAAAACAGCCAATTAACGTCAATAGTAGATTTGAATCTTTTCACCCTATAACATTGGAAGAATTAAAAAATATTTGCTTTTCTATGGGCAAAACGGCTGGCGTAGATAATGTAAATGCAAGAGTTATACAGGATTGCTTTGATGTCATCGGACACAATCTGCTGGACCTGATTAATGAATCGTTACAAACTGGGCACGTGCCACACGTTTGGAAGGAATCTTTGGTGATTCCTATTCAAAAAGTTGCTGGAACGATTAAAGCCGAAGAGTTTCGTCCCATCAATATGTTGCACACATTAGAGAAAATTTTAGAACTTGTTGTAAAAGGCCAGCTATTAGCATATTTAAATAGTTTTAATTTGCTAGTACCAGAGCAATCGGGATATCGGGAAGGTCATTCCTGTGAAACCGCATTGAATCTGGTGCTAGCGAAATGGAAAGAAAAACTAGAGCGTAAAGATACGATTGTTGCTGTTTTTTTGGATCTAAAACGCGCTTTTGAAACAATTTCTCGGCCCTTGTTGTTGAAAACAATAAAGCGCTTTGGATTTGCGGGTTCTGCATATAGATGGTTCGAAAGCTATTTGTGTGACAGAACCCAACGGACTACTTTCAATGATTCAATTTCGAGCCCCGTGGCGAACAGCCTTGGCGTACCACAGGGGAGTGTATTAGGGCCCGTTTTATTCATTATGTATATAAATGACATGCGGCGAGTCTTACGATTTTGCGATATCAATCTTTTTGCTGATGATACCGTTATATTCATTGCAGCCAAAGATCTAGGGGAAGCCGTTTCACAGATGAATGCAGATTTACGTTCTCTGAGTAAATGGTTGAAGTACAAACAGTTGAAATTGAACATAAGTAAAACTAAATTCATGGTCATTACGCGGAATCGAGTAAACTATGAAGTCTCTGTAGAAATTGATAGTGAGACAATTGATCGCGTGCGCGAAATTAAATATCTTGGCGTGATTATTGATGACAGACTAAAGTTTGACGCTCACATCGACAATGTCATCAAGAAAATAGCCAAAAAGTATGGTATTCTATGTCGATTAAAAAACGATTTGACTATAGCTAGTAAAATACAGTTGTACAAATCAATCATTTCTCCACACATTGAGTTCTGCCCGTCCATTTTGTTCTTAGCTAATGAAACACAAATATCAAGGCTACAGCGTTTGCAAAATAAAATAATGCGGTTGATTTTAAGATGTAACAGATTCACTTCCTCAACTTTTTTGTTGGACGCCCTTCAGTGGTTGTCAGTGAAGCAAAGAATTGTGTATTTAACGTTGGTGTTCATTTTTAAATTAAAGAATGGTATGCTACCTAGATATTTGTGTGACCGAATTGAAAGAGGAAGTGACATTCATAGTTATAACACTAGAAACGCGGATCAAATACGAACACCCTACTTTTTGCATGGTGCTTCACAAAATTCCTTGTATTATAAAGGTATAAATGTTTTCAATTCAATGCCTGACCACATCACGAATGCAGTAACTCTACCACAGTTTAAGAGACTATGTATTTCACACGTAAAAGCAGCTTTTTGAACAGCTACTCTGTTGACTTTTTATTTTTGACTAGATTGTGTATCTTGACGAAGTTTACCAACGGATATTTTGTGTGGACAATTTATATTTTTGTAATAGGAGGCACGAACAAACTATAATGGTCGCCCCGATGATGATGATGGATTTTATATTTTTTGACGTAGTATTATTAACTGAACTTATTTTGTGTAGTCTACGAAAGTTTGAGTCTCGCGCGCGGTGACAGGTATAAATGACATTTTTGTATTTATTTATTATGTGGAATATTTGTACTGTTGAAGGATTCTGTAGATTAGTAGTGAGTTGTCTAGTTGAATGTCGGGAATTTCTTGAGAATGAGAATATTGCCGACTGTTTTGACATCGCGCGAACGTTATCAATCCTCGCAATATTTTTGATTTTCTGATCTTTCATGATCACTAGTAACGCTTGCAAACATCTGTAGTTGAGAGCAGCAGTATTTTGAAATTTATGTTTTTGCTGTATAGTATGACAAATTATAATGTTGTTTATATCTGTAAAAAGAATCAGACCGTATTTAATTTGCAAATCTGATTTCATTGATCATAATTAATAATTATCTTAAAGATATATCGTCTAGCTCAAACCTTTGTAGGGGTATGTGGCGGGACCATCATCATCATCATCATCATCATCATCACATGTAATTAAATAAAATAACAAATTCGTACATGCATGCAAAACTCGGGAAGCGGAAATCCCCCCGTGTGTCGCCCTCCCTGCTCCACGCCCCATCTGGGACGACGACGACACGTCGTCGTCCCTTTTGGGGTTGGGGTATGATTCTCCGGAGAGGAAACCTCCTAACACGATGAAGGCGACGACGACGGCGACGACGACAGAAAAAAAAAGACGCCGAGCAACTGGAAAAGAAATACAAACGACACTCGTTGTAATTATTTTCCGCTACACTTCCTTCCCAAAGGCTCGGTTTCCCTTTGGAAGGGTGTCGCCACTGTCGTCGTCGTCGGTTGCCGTCAACCTGCTCAACGTATGACTGTGTGTAATGTGTGCAATATGGGCACAGAAGTGGCAGAAAGGGTTGTGCAGTTCTGCTTTTGGTGGCCCTTTTCTCAGATGGTCGGTAACCTGGCGAAAATGTGATTTTCACCCAACTAGGATGTCAAAACTCGTATGGAATCGATGGAAAGGCATGTTTTCATTTAGCGATGAGTATCATGCTGGTGAATCGACAGTATAAAAGTGTCAACATTATATGTTTGCAAAGCATGTAAATTGACTGGATCTTTTGATCCAGTTTACATTTTAACTATAGTAGTCGCTTTGAAGGCTTTCATTGCAATTGATTATATAACATTCGGCATAATACTGGTAATTAGACGACTGTAAGTTTCAATTTTTAGTTTTTCAGCAAACTGCGTTGCCGGAAAACTAGGGACGGGCTTGGTGGTCTAGTGGCTACCGCTTCTGATTTAAATGCAGAAGGCCCCGGGTTCAATCCCTGGCCCGTCCCTTTCCTCCTACTTTGTATCTTGCTATATACTTTCTCTCTGCTCTCTACATATACAACTCATGTATATAAACATGTTCATAGCCGTCGCTAGAACAGAAACGGGTTGAAAAAGCCGTTTCCCTTCCTTCCAAACTTTCACAGCACAGTGTCACAATCCTATTAGAAAACGCCTACAAGTTATGCAATCAAGCGAACTGTGCCGCACATCTTCAAAATAATAAAAACACACAATTCTATCACCTTCCCCTGGTATCCACACACCAATGTGCGAACCTTCTGCCAACCAATTCCCACCAACACTCCAACATCCGCATGAATTTGTGCTGGCGCAGAGGTATATTCGGCCAGATGTTGGATACAAACGATTGCAATCATCACTTCCTTACCCCTTCCCCACATTGACCTGCAACCTGACGTGGCAGGCGCCATTGTCGCCTAAAAATAGAAGATCACCATCGCTCACACACTGAAGATGCCTGCTAGTCCCCGGCAGTTATCTCATTGGTCCTTGTGTGAGTGTAGCTGGTCTGGCGATACTGGAGTAGCATCCACGGGCGGTCAATCAAGCTCATGCTCAAGCTCAAACTGCGTTGCCGGAAAACTAGAAATTGGGCATAATGATAGTTTTTCATGATTTTTCTTCTTCGAATAACGTTACAATTGGGTCAAAGCTTGTTACACAGCTTATTGTTCTATGGACACTTCCATAGTTATTAACGGAGAGCATCCTCTGCCAAAGATCGCTTTTCAAGTGTATATCGTGTGGCATGCACGAAGATACTTTGTCCAAGTTAGTCAAGGAAATTACCTTTACGTCAAGATTTTGAACTTCCCTGGAGTGCAACCCGTCACTCTCAGCATGTTGATTTTTTATTATTGTTGTGTATTTTGAGCATGTTGCCAGGGAGGTGGCATCATGGTGTATAGCAAGGTACTCAGCTGACTTAAGGGATCCACCTTCCTGATTCTTTCTTTTCTTTCCTTTCCTGAAAAAAAGATGGATAAATTATTGATGGAATTTCTAGATATTACTCAAACAGCACTTCTGTGGAAAATCCCAGATTTCTCAAAAAAAAAAGTCTAAGAAAATGTCTATAGGTATTCCTACAGGACAACTGTGGGGAATTCATGAATGAATAAAAAAATGATTACCTGGAGGTATACCGGCAAGATTTTATACAATACACGGTCTTCAGCGCGAGGCTGTACAAACTGAACGAAACGTAACACTAGACAACGGACACGACACACATTACGTGCGAAAAAATATTTGAAGGATTTAGGCAAGATCTTTGGACGAATCACAGGAAGCGCCTGGAGGTCCTAAGGAAGTAATATTTGGAGAAATCCTAAAAAAAAACATTTCTGGTGGGTTGCTGAGGACACTCATACCTCGAACTCCAAAATGTTTTGATAAAACTGCTTGTTTACAGCCATGCTATTCCCAAATCTTGGTGGGATTATACTGTCAAGTTTATTCCGTAAGTGGATAATGCATCGTATGAAGATCAATCCTATCAATTTGACTTCTTTCTTCTGAAATGATTAGAACGCTTTGTCGAGCATCACACCCGTGATGTTTTTTCTGGCAAACAAGCCTCTCTATGGGAAACAACATGCTTACCAAAAGTCCACTGTGATTTGTTTACACAATATTGTTTACGATATCGGAAAAGCATTCTTTCAAAAACAATTATGTTTGGGTGTTTTATTGGATTTCCAGGATACTTTTGAACACGTACCTTTCGATTCCATATTGGAAGCCGCATTGATTGTCATATTTATTTTTTAATTATTTCCAATTGGATTTTCCAAATGCTCAAAAACCCACGTCTCTTCTCGGTATCACGTCAAGTAGTGAATAGGAAATTAAGTGTTTGTGGATGCCCCCATGCGGGAGTCTTGCCAACACTTTTGAGGAATCTCGTAGCAGAAATAACTCAATGTGGTTTTCCTACTTATGCTTTTGCCCATCACAAGCCTCAACAGCCTATATCTTAGCTGAGAATTCGACTGTAGAACTTAGAATCATTTGATATGTAACTTCCCAGTTTTTACGCAACTTCATTTCCGAGTACTCGGTAAACACTTGATTAAGTGAAACTGACCTAATAAGCCTGAATCTTCAGGATGTTCTGTTGTTCTGAAACCGTTGTGGCAAATCTATGAAAAAATTGCTAAAAGAATTCCTAGAGGATTCCGGAGAGAAATTTTTCAAGAATTATCGAGAAAATTCTTTATATGATCCCGGGAAAAATTCCGGCAGAAATATCTGAAGGAATTCTTGAACGAATTGCTTAAAGAATTCTAGGAATACCCCAGAAAGGAATCCCTGGAGCAATTTGAATAGTAAACCTAGAGAGAATCTTCAACGAAGTCTTGTAGTCTAGGTATACCTGTGGCAATAAGAGAGAAATCCACGGAAATAAATACCGATATGGACCCCCTAAATAATCCTGGTAAGAATACCTTGTCATAAATCTAAAAATTCCTTTAATAAACCTTAAGCGATGCCTTCAGGAAACTGTTCCAGAGTTTTTCAAAAAAAGTTTCAAAAGTTCCTTCAAAAATGTGTACTAGTACTGGGGTACTACTGATATTCTTTAAAGTATTTTTTTTATCTGTATTAACGAGATTTTTAGCCCTAGGCTAGCTAGTTTATCTCGGGACCCACGTTTTACTTGCCAAGGGAGAACTCACATTTTGCGAGTTTGTCGGGAGTGAAATTCGATCCCAGGTTCTCGGCGTGATAGTCAAGTGTTCTAACCATCACACCAGGTCCGCTCCACATCTTCCAAGTATTTCTCCAGCAATTACCATAGCAACTTCCAAATTCTCCAGAAATTCCACTAGGGGTTCCTTCAGAAGCTTCACACAAAGTTGCGTAAAAAAGTTGTGTATAAAACCCCCCAGGAATTTCTTTACCCTTCAGAGAATTACCCTATTTTGTTCGGGTCTTTTCCAGATTTTTTTTCTTTAAAATGCTTCAGAAATTCCGTAAAGCATTCTCTCAAACGATCTTCCAAGGATTTATTCCAAAACTTTCTCTTTTTCTTTCTTTGTTTTGCTCTCAGGAATTTTTTTTTGGAAATCTGATTTTTGTCAGAAAATCTTCCTGGGATTTCTTTAAAAATTCCTCCAGGGGCTCTTTTTAAAATTGTGAGATCCATTCGGCAATTTTCCATCGGGATTCCTATAGAAACTGCCCTAGTGCTTCCTTCACAAATTTTTCGAAAGATTTTTTCAGAAGATCTCCCATGTCTTTTATGATAAATTCGTTTACTAAACTCTTCAGAAATGGAGATATTTTTGATTTTCCTCCAGATAGGGGAAATTGTGTATTTTCGGCAGTTTTGTTCTCTTCGTCATAGTTTTGTTTTTAAGCTGTTTAACTCAGAGTTGGCCTCCAGTCCTTCCCTACCAAAGTGAATTACATGTACGTCCAAGTTTCAGGAAATTAGGCCGTCAGAAACCTCTTATGACGAAGAGAACAAACCTGCCTTCACCCTATATCTTTTGAAAAAAAAAATAATCCACAGATATGTCGATAATTCTTTCATGGAGCCTAGCTGAAACCCATCCTAGGATTCAATTAAAAATATCTTCCACGATTTCCTGAAAAAAAAATCTTCCGGGGATTCTCAAAGAAGTAATGTTATGGATTCTTTGGAAACTCCTCGTAGATCTAATTCAAAAAAAATCATCCAGGAAATTCAGGAAGTTCAGTCAGAATTTTTTTCACAAAATCTTCTAGGGATTCCTTAGACTTTAGAATATCCTCCAGAAATTTCTCCAAGAACTCCAAAAGAAAGTCTTGCACGAATACCTTTTTAAAATGTTGCATGGATTGAAAAAAAATACTTCAAAAATTCCTTACAAAAAATCATGCATGGATGGTTCCAGAAATTTATTTATGAATTTCTTCATTTATTTTTTTTTTATAGAGATTCTTACAGAAATGTTTGAATGCATTCGTTTAGAAAACCTTTCTTGAACTTTCTCAAAAATACTCCATGTTTTTTCAGATTATAATTCACGGATACATTAAGAATAAAAAATTAAGGATTCCTTCAAAATTTTATTTGAACCATTATGAAGAATTTTCTCCAAAACTTGCTTAAGAAATTCTACAAGAGATTATTAAGGAAATTTTCAAGATTTATTCACAAATTCCGCCGCGTATTCTTTTATGTATTTTCTCAGAAATTCCTCCAGGGTTTCCTCCAAGCATATCTCTGGGAATTTCTCTATGAATTCAGCCAGGAATTCATTAAAAAAAAGTTAAGGATTTTTATTAGGAGATTTCTTTAGGTGTTTCTCTTTGAAAATATCTCCAGAGGTTTTGTTGGGTATTTCACCTGTTCTTCAGGTGTGTTTCTTCAGGTATCCTCCTGTAATTTCTATCCATGGATTCTTAATTTATTCCTGTTTTTCAGAAATGCTCTTAGGAAATATTTAAGAATTTTCTTCAGCTCTTTTTTAAATTTCTTCAGCGATACTTTTGGAAATATCTCTAGATACTTCTTCAATATTTCAATTTTTGAAGTTCTTCGAAACTCATCTAAATGTTTCATCCGAAATTCCTACAGGAGTGTTGCATCTGAGTTCTTCTTAGAAGTTTTTTCGGGAATTCTTCCGAGATTTTTTTCAGAAAGTCCACCAGAAATTTCCCTAAGGATTCCTTCAGGAGTTCTTTAAGAGATTCCCCAGAAGTTCTTTCTGGAATACCTTCAAAAATTTTTTTCTGGATAACATCGAGAGCTTAGATTCTTTTCAAAAAGTTCCTCCTTTCAACATTCTGCATCTTCTAGGATTCGTCCAAGAATTTCTTCAGGCAGGAGTTCTTTTTGGAGTTTCTTCAAAGGTTCTTTCTGGAATTCACCCGTTACTTTGTTCCTGGATACTTTCAAGAGCTTTTTTTTTTTGAACCGTCTATGGAATTTCCTCAGGGTTTCCTATTCTCGGGAGTTGCTTCTGGGGTTCGGAAACGCGACATTTCCTCGAGTTTTATAAGTTTTTTTTTTAAATTCTGCCTCAAGTTTCGAAGTGAAGTCCTACTGTGTGAGTGAAATTTTACTGCTTCAGAAGGCCAGCTCCAGCCAGGTTATCCAGGTTATTCAGGTCAGTCGGGAGAGGGATCGCTATAATTACTTCTCGTTTCAAAGAGCAAGCAATGACGCTTAAGCCTAGACATAACCCTTATGTCCTGGCTTAAAAGGACATGAGCTTGGATATGAGGCTTAAATTTCTGTATTCCATCTCAGAAAGATAAAATCCGATGGAGTGACATAAACATTCTTAGCACCGTCACTCCCAACGTTTTTGATGCAAAATTTTTATGCATTGTATACAGAGCGGCTGACGAGATTCCAGGATGCTTTCAATGAATGGCTGTGTTTTTGTAGACTAGACTAGACTAGACCAGACTAGACTAAACCAGACTTACATTATATGCTGAAATTCCTGGAGGAATCTCCAGATAAAACTGCAGTGAAATTGGACAAGACACAAAATGGGTAAAAAACGAAAAAAGTAACGGCTTGATTATCCGCATGATTTGATTGTCCCGGATGATTTTCTTATCCCCGGATAATTGAGCCTGACCTGTACAAAGTATCAAGTATCAAAATATTGATCAGGGTGAAAAATTGAAAAAAAATTACTGTTAACAAAATGATATTCTAAGTGGTTTTTTTTTCAATTAAACACATTCTATATTACACGCATTCACACAAAACCTACTGTTGCATAATCGATGGTTAGATGAAGTATTCTCATTCAAAGTGTCAGTCAAATGAAAATATTTGAAATCAAATGTTTTCTGCATATACAGGGGATGGACAAAATGATCGGGACAGGCAAAATTTTCACTTTTCAAAAAATATTCAATTAGCTGGACAAAATAGCCCAATCTTTTCCAAACTTTGTCCACTGATACACAACTAGTTGATCAACTTATAGTGAAAATTTGAAAATATTTGATGCATTTTTCGAGAAGTTACAGCTGATTGAACATTTTTTGAGAAGTGAAAATTTTGTCTGTTCTGATCATTTTATCTATCCCCTATATGGTGGAATTACTCACGAGCTGTATAAAACAACATTACCCATTTGAATATCATAAAGTTATAGTAAAATTCACTTTGAAAAACTATTTCCCATCAATACAGTATGAAGGTTCAGCTTGTTTTTCTAAAGTAGCTAAATTTCGGAATTCAATCACTCCACAAGAGATGAAAGAAGTTTTTGTTTAAAAAAAATGTTGAAACGTAGAGATGAATGACGCTTGATTTTCGATGGATGAAATATGCTTTTGAACGCTTATCAACAATATATCAATGCTTCACATGTCTCAGAACCATAGGTACTTTTTGAACGTTGGAAAAAGTTACGAAGGATTGACACTTTTTTGGATCTTTCTCGAAAAAATGCAAATTTTTCGCATCAATGTCATTAAATTTTAGTTTTGATATCCAAGGATTTTCTTCGTCTGTTCTCAAGACATCTATAATAAGATATGTCAGAGCCTATTTGGATTAAAGCAGGAACACATTTATTAATTTTTGTGTGGTATTGTAAAATTGACTTATTTTTCTCTATAGGGTTGAAAATGTAATACCGGTACAACTTTATTCGTCGTCCGAAACTATTAAATTTTATTACGTCGCATCCAGTATCAATATATTGTTGATAAACGTTAAAAGTTTCATTCAATTCGGTTCAATGGTTTCCGAGATATGACAATTCAAAAATTATTTGTTTAAAAAATAGTGTTTTACCAGAATGGTTCTAGTTTCGCGAAAGATTAGCCAATCAAGCTCAAATTTGTACTAATGATGCACATATAATAGGTTGACAAACAATAAAAAAATGAGATTTTTTTGATGCACGTTATGAAAAGTTACAGCTTGCTGATTTTTTTTGTGAGAGAAAAAAGAGTTGCTTATCCCAAACATTTTGGCCTTCCCCTGTATACCAAAAAGCTTTAGGGTTCATTTATATAATTACATCGTCTTCAGTTGTGCAGTTGATATCAAATTTTCACAAAGATCCGCCAAGTATTTCTCGAGAAACAGTGCTTTTGCAAAATGGTATGTTAATAATTTCTTATATTGAACGTTTGAAGCTCAACAACTATATTGCACAATTGCTTATTTAATTATGCAATTATGCATCATGGCGCCTTCCAGGAACAATGTGCTTCTTTTGACCTATCGAATCAAGTGATTATTCCCCTTAAAAGTGATACAGAATATATAGTTTTAGAATTGAGCAAGATAGAAAATTGATGCCTATATAAAAGTTGTAGAAAATGATTTTCTGAACAACTTTGTTGTCGTATAAAATTTGACTCAAGGTAGCTTTTTTCAGATTTTTATTCCATTTTTATTTTGTTCGATACCACATTGAAGAATACGAAGCACAGAGGAACATTTTTTCTTTATATTGTGTAGTAAAATTAAAGAAAATAAGATCATGTAAAACAGTCACAATTTTGATGTTCAACAATCCACTTATCGGCAGCAAATAGGCAAATCAATTTCAATGGAAAATAGGTAAATTACAAGTTAAAAATTTATCAAAAATTGGAAACTTCATGCTAATTACGAGAAGTCACAATTAATAACACAAAAAATACCCTTTGCTTGCACTTTTTTTTCTGAAACTTGAATTCTTACCTACTTTTGAATTGAGATGTTTTTGTTTATATAAATCCTCAATTTTCGACCAATTTCGAGAAATAAGCTAGGATGTGGCATGGGGTCACATTGATTAAAGTGAATAAATAACAATGTAACACATGTGCCCTGATATAAAATGGAGAGGCGATTCATTATAGAAAAATGTATACTAGACTGGGTCAACAAAGTCGATTTTTCGGAACAAAGCTTTTTCGATTCCTTTTAGCGTCCAAAACAACTGTGCAAAATTTGGGAGCGATTGGTTGCTTCCCCGTATTCCGCATTGCGATTGAAATTTGTGTGGAATTTAGTATGGGAAAACGTGTTTTTTTGCATTTTTCTCATAAATTGAAATTTTTCGTCTGAACCGATCTAACTAACGACGTTAAAGTATAGCCTAGGATATGCCGAAAAACTTTGCCGAAGACCGCAAAGTGATCCGACACTTGTGAAAAAAGTTATAACGTACAGATTGCCCGGTGGTGCTTAACATTTAACATGTAAAGGAATAACATCAATAATAAAATCTCAATTTTTAGCCTAAGTTACCAGCCGAATAACTATTTTCACAAGCGTCGGATCACTTTGTGGTCTTCGGCAAAGTTTTTCGGCATATCCTAGGCTATACTTTAACGTCATTAGTTACATGATATTGGACAAAAGAATTCAACTTATGAGTAAAATGCAAAAAAGTACGTTTTCCCATACTAACTTCCATACAAATTTTAATCGCAATGCGGAATACGGGGACGCAACCAATCGCTCCCAAATTTTGCACAGTTGTTTTGGACGCTAATATAGATTGAAAAAGCTTTGTTCCGGGTTGATACGATCAAATTTAAAGTTTCTCCATACAACGTTGACCCACTCTAATGTATACACTAGTAACACGAAAAAATCCTTCCATTAAGATTTTCTTCACGCAATTGGTTAAGAAGCTTCGCAAACAACTGCTTCTTTCCAAACCCCTGAAAATTTTCACCACGAATTCAAAACAAGATTCGTCACCGCCGTGTCACCATTCATCAGAATAAATATTATTAAAGTTTTCCTTCCGGTGGTGAGGCCACTAAAGACGACGATAGTCTCTTCCGCTTTGCTCTCCGCCACGACCAGTCTGCCGGTAGCCCCTTATGACGATGGTAGAAGGTGGGGAGGGGCGTGTCGCCCGGTACGGTGAATCTTTAAGCGGAGAAAACTTCTTTTTAGTGGAAAAGTAAAGCACAAGCAAGCGCAGCGGAAAAAAAAAATCTGGGAACCAAATTGAAATTCACTGTCACTGCCTTCCGCCGCCACTTGGTTTGGCCGCCGCCGTTCGTTTGAGTTCGGGAAAGGCAAAACAGTCAGCCGAGAGAAGTTGCAGCAGCAGCAAAGGTCGCTTAACCGCCACCGCCCAAGACCCAACTACCAAACCAAGCGCGGGGATCATGCGGTGGGGCAGGGGAGGTATAAATTGAATATTTTTTTTTCCGCTGTGCTACTCTTCGCTCTGGAAGCGACCTGTGGTTTTTCCTTCGGGGGTAAACACACTGATCCTAATGGTTTGCAAGGTTGTCGACTGCGCGGAGAATATATGTGCTCTTTGCATGTGGGGTTTTATTGGTACCCGAGAAGCGCGTGGCTCCGCTAAATAGTCGGAGTATTCGTGTTAGGCAAATTACTGTGCATGCTTGCCTAGCAAATTGAAAAATTGAGCTATTAAAGCTACCCGGTTTCATGGTTTTGATTTTCAGCTGCTCGCGGAGAGAAAGAAACTTTGTCCGTAAAACGGTTCGCGCAGTTACCTAAAGTCATTATCCAATTTGTTTTCATTTCCTCGACTAACGCGATACATTACTGCCATTGATCGATTTCACGCCATTGTAAAACGGTTTTCTCTTTTCCTCTCGTTGCAGACAGAACAACATCATCGTCTTCTGACAAGAGACCTACCCCCCAACTGTCGCGCATGCAGCTGCTAGACTAGAGATCAGATGAAAGAAAAGTTTGAAATCATGACGGATCAGGAGCATTACAGCCTTCGGTGGAACAACCACCAGAACCACATCCTGCGGGCGTTCGACACCCTACTGCAGACCAAAACCCTCGTCGATGTCACGCTGGTCTGTGCCGAGACGAGCATTCGGGCGCATAAGGTCGTCCTGTCGGCGTGTTCGCCGTTCTTTCAACGGGTGTTCTCCGAAACCCCCTGTAAGCATCCTGTGATAGTGCTAAAAGACTTCCGCGGATGGGTCGTGCAAGCGATAGTAGATTTTATGTATCGAGGCGAGATCAGCGTTCCTCAGGAACGGCTCTCAGTACTGATCCAAGCCGGAGAATCCTTACAAGTCCGAGGACTAGTAGATCACCCTGTAGCAGGAAACACACCAACCCCAGCGCAGTCTCCGGAAGACTTCAGCCTACTGGACTCCTCACTGATATCGCCAACTTCTCCATCATTACCGTCGCCAAACTTCGGCCACCACCACACTCGCCACCCGCATCCAAACTCTACGGCAACGAGCATGCTAAGTGCCAGTACTCCAAAACTCCTGCTGCCACCACAGGTGTTCGCCGACCCTGCTCTCAATCTACCCAATCCGGATCTCTGCACGTCTCCAATGCCTCGTCGAAAGCAAGCTCGCCCGAGACGCCGATCAGGCGACTGTGCCCCACAGGACCTCAGCAGTAAACCCACCAGCCCCGTCCCTCCAAGCATCGACGACAAGGATGACGAAGACAACGAAATCGATCGGGAAGATGACGAAGAACAGGAAGACGAGGATGACGATCTCAAGGAAGTCATTCGGAGAAGCGATAGCGAACACAAAAAAGACTCCAGCCCCCACAAAACGCCAAGCAAAGACGAAGACAACGAAAAAGAAAGCAAAAACAACTCGACCGCATCGACGGCTACCCTTTCCGGAATGGATGGTCCCGAAAATCTGTGCATGAAGAAATCCTCCTCCTCAAGTAGTAGCTCCAGCAGCGGAAACAACTCTACCAACTCGAACAAAGACACAAGCTCTCGGTTATCGGACCCCTCAAGCCTAAAAGACAGCCCTCCAGAATCAACGATCGGTCGACTCTCGCTAAAAGACATCCGGCACCTGAATCGCTCGGCACTGGTGCGCTCGATGAGCTCGCTCTCGCCTCCGCCTTCGTTTCATCTGAACAACAACCCTCCATCCAGTCTATCCCACCACGATAAACGAGTCAAACTGGAGGATCGCGACGACGATCGACTCGGTGACGACGACGGGCCCCATTTTTTAGACCACATGGACCTGGCTCTGGCCGCCCATCAGCACCCTTTGGCGCATCTCTCGCATCATAGATCGTCGCCGCAGCTTCGACCTCCGGGTCTAACACCAGACGGCGAGAACAACAACAGCAGTAGCAGTAAGAACAACAACGGAAACAACACCGGCATGGGCAACGGGTCCAACCGTGATGGTAGCTCTGGTCCTGGTTCGATGTCCGGACCAGGTGGTCCCAAAGATGGTCGGCTGGGTCCAAAGGATTTTCTGCATAGCCCGACGTTAAATTTTCCGCCGTTCTTTAACCAATCGGACGGTGGTGGTCCGCCGAGGCCGCCGCACTCGCCGCTGTCCTTTCCACACATGCCGTCGGTTTCGTCGCTGACGCTGACGCCGCCGCACAGTGAGTATTATACAATAATTGTTTTTTTTTTTTTTGTAATTCATAATTATTGGCAACATTTTTTTTTTTTTTTTTTTATTCAGCAACAATTACAATTACAACTATAACATACACACAAACTTAAAACTATTGGCTCTCCCGGTGTAAAACCATAACTGAGCCGTGATTCGACTTGTTTAAATTTTCATATTTTTTTTTTTTTTTTTTTCTTAAAGCTAAAACATAAATGAGGTTCTCCGGATTGGCTCTACAGTTGTCTTCGGGATTTGCGTTGTCCAGATTTTCTGCAAATGTAGATTACATTTTTAGTTGATCAAATTCTAATCTTATTTTCCGAGATAAACACGTGGATTAGTTGTAGCATTTTGAAGTCCTTGCAGCCCAAAATGTCTCTTATTGTCGGGTGTTCATTTTTTCCCATGTTTCGTAAATCGTTTTTGAGTTTTTCTCTTTTTTCAGCGTACCGTTCGCATGACCATAACACGTGGTCAAAATCTTCATATGAAACTCCACACTCACACATATTAGAATCAGTTAGGTTTATACGATACAGATGACTCTTTAAGCCATAGTGATTAGACATTATTCTTGAGAACGTTTTAATAAACATTCTACTTCCAAGTTCTGTTTCCAAGTTCTTGAACCAAGGATTTTTAGATACTCGAGGTATAATAGAGTAGCACCAACGTCCCATGTCACTTCTGTCCCACGAAAGTTGCCAATCTTCGGTGATATGTTCCCGTATGAAATATGAATATTCTCTGATTTCTGTTCCATGTTGGAATACCATTCCTCTCCTAGCCCCAAGCTTTGCTAAATTATCCGCTTGATCATTACCGTATATATTGCTGTGTGCTGGTATCCAAAGAAGTTTAATTCCAAATCCTTGAGCGATCAAGGATATGATTACTTCCTTTATTAGTAATACTGTTTGGTTCGTACTACCACGAATCTGATTTAACTGTAGTGCTCTTAAGGCACTAAGGCTATCAGAACATATAGTGTACTTCGCAGGAGGAAGTTTCTGGATTAGCTTTAATGTGAATAGTATGGCAGTAATTTCCGCGGAAAACACTGTGCATGGTTCTTGCATGCCGAAAAAATAGCTGATATTCTCATTATATACCCCAAATCCCGCCGTTCCATCTATACGAGAACCATCCGTGTAGAAGATGCTTTGTTTATTTTCCGTAGCAATTTTATGTTGAAAGATATTCTGAGCCACCCTATTTAGATGATGCGTTGGAATGTTTTTAAGCTCTGTTAACAGCGATTCGTCTATATCAGGTTTAAAAGAGTGAGTTTCGATACCAAAAGAGAAATTTCTTGTTGTCGGAGGATTTTTTATATCTATCGTGATACAATAACGGTAGGCAGATAATAATCTACTGGACGGGTTGATTTCAAAAAGATCATCCAAGATATCAACTACCGGGTGCTTCTCTGCTATGGTCTTAATCAAGAATCGGCAATTGAGTTCAAAAAATCGGGTCTGTAGAGACACTATTCCAGCTATGACTTCTACTGATTTTGTATGTGTAGAGTGCATTAAACCTATGCATATTCTCAAACATCGATATTGTATTTTCTCCAATTTGTGTAGATGTGTATTACACGCGGATCCAAAGGTAAAGCATCCGTACTCCAGAACAGATAGTATGGTTGTTTTATAAAGCATTAGCATGTCATTTGGGTGTGCACCCCACCACGTTCCAGTTATGGTTCTCAAAAAGTTAATTCTCTTCGAACAAACTTTTTGGAGGTATGTTATCTGAGCCTTCCAGGTCATTTTGTAGTCGAACCAAATACCTAAGTATTTATGTTCAGTTACGTTTTCAATCTTTTCGCCATACAAAGATAGTTCAAGATTAGGCGGGTTGCGTTTATTTGTAAATAGTATAGATTTAGTTTTCTCCACGGAAAAAGTAAGTCCGTTTTCGGATGCCCAATCCTCAATACGGTTGAGTGATTGTTGCATAAAATGCTCGATTACAGCTCTATCTTTTCCTGAAATACTTAACACCGCGTCATCAGCAAATTGATATAAAACACAACCGTTGGGTAAAACTCGATCAATGTCATTTGTGTAAATGTTATATAGAAAAGGACTTAAACAGGATCCCTGCGGAATCCCGAAGTAGCTGTAGCGGACTGTTTGTAAAGAATTTATGTTGTAAAATTTCATTACTTTGAAGGACAAAAGATTACTCAAAAAGTTAACTAGTTTGGTGGGCAAACCAAGTTTATCCATCTTATCAACTAGAATGTTAACAACGATGGAATCGTATGCCCCAGAAATATCAAGAAAAACTGAAGCACACTCCTGTTTTTTGTTGATGCTTAATTGTGCATTCGATGCAAGTAAAGCCAAGCAATCCCTGGTTCCTCTTCCTTTACGAAATCCGTACTGCGTTTCCGAGAAAACGTTTTGTTTTTCGGCCCACAGCTCGAGCCGGTTCAACAACATTCTTTCCAACAGTTTTCGAATACACGATAGTAAACAAATCGGGCGGTAAGACTCAGGTAAAGATAGATTCTTTCCTGGTTTTTGTATGCTGACAACTTTGATTTGCCTCCAGTCCTCTGGGCAAACGTTTTGTTCTAAAAGATCATTAAAAATTTGTAGTAGAGCTTCTCTTGCAACTTCCGGTAGATTTTTAAGGACAGCCATTTTGATTTTATCCAAGCCAGGAGCAGTATTGTTGGACGAAGATAGTGCCATATCAAGTTCACAGCAAGAAAATATCACCGACTTCGGTAATTTTTTTACCGAAATCTCAACCGCTGAGCGTTCGGTAATGCGTTCGGTAAAGTATAGATTCACCGAACGATCCGTAACGTAGAATGAAACAGAACTGTCAAAATTTACCGAAAAAGTTCGTGAATGGTTACCGAACGATCCGTAACGTAGATTGAAACGGAACTGTCAAAATTTACCGAAATAGTTCGTGAATGGTTACCGAACAGATTGTGAATTCCATTACCGAACATATTGTTTATTTTGGAAGGCTTTTTAATGGAATAGGGTTGTCAATAAAAATAAAATTACTTGGAATTTAATAAAATGTAGTCATTTCAGTTCTGATCTTTTATTAACAAAATCATCTTTCGTTTGGACATGCTTAGAGAATTCATGAATTTGTCCATAAATATAAAAAAAAAAAACAATTATGAACATTTAGTCGAGCGAATGCAAGAATTTTGCTCCTGTAGTGCTCAATGTTTCTGTCTGGCAAACCGCTCCGTTCATGAACAGAAAGAACTGTTTATCCGTTGGCGCTGGTGAAACGTTGAGCACCGTAAACGACTCCACAAGCAGCTTGAATGCAGTCTTCACGTCTTGTGCCACTGGAATAATCCACTGATTCCATCGGAGGACACAGTCACGGCTCGCTTGCATCGGTTCACCCCTGACGAACAAAACCGGAGCTACCGATTCTGTCATGGGCAGGTCGTCTTCCACCTATTTTAAAATAATAACAATTTGCTTATAATTTTAATTTAATTGTTTTGAAAAAAAATACCTTGATCCATTCAATGATGCCCGATAGTGGATTCAACTTTCGCGCAGTGCTATCTTGCTTCCTTTTGGATCCTCTTGAAGGATTCTTCAATCGGATGATCGACAACGCACGAATAAAATCTATAATTACATTTTATCAGTTGAATTCATAAAAAAAAACATAAATGCTGATATACCTGCTCTGATTTCCTTGTAAAGGTGTTCATGCTGCTTCAAAACTTTTGGCTCCATTTGTTCCCAGATTTCAATAAAAGGAGCAGCTGAGGGCTTCATCTTGGCATAATCAATACTGACCTGTTAATAGAAAGATAAATAGAATCACAATTACACTCCGTGATTACAGTCACTAGACTTTGATTATGGCTTTGATAGATCTATTTACCTATCAGATAGACTTTATTAAACAGCTTATACAGTCATTTCATCTATAGTCTGGCGAATAAAATTCGACATGTGTTCGATTGTATTGGGGCCAATCGAGCATGACATCATATCACAACAGATGCATAAATAAATTCATAGCCGATACACACGAGCACGTGTCCGCAATCAAATGGGAGGATGCACACCTTAACGCCACGCTACTGCACTGCAACAGTTTGCAGTACATAATGCCAACGCATTTCTTACAAGGAGGCTGCGTCGACGCCGCGTGAATTCACGCAACGTAAATTAAGGCTGCGGCCAGAGTGGACGCGTCACGCGGCGCGACGCGGTGAGGCGCGTTTTTGACGCGGTTTCCAACGCGGCTTGATAGCCAGAGTGAACGCGGTGCAACGCGTCTGTTCGTAAAGTAAACTGAAAAGTTTTCATAATTTCCGTCACCTTTGCACATGAGTACATGTTATCTGATGAAAAATTTCCAAGAGATATGTGATTATTGTGCTCAACCTAAAATTAAAAATAAATCATTTATCTAAATTTACCCTCAAATGCTATTTACTCCAGATGATTCAGAAGAGATATACATTTGGGACAATGGTGATTCCCTAACCTCAAATCTACCCGTCCTACAGGTACAAATTTTGAAATTTTATGAACAAGTGAGCTTGTAGTCAGAGTTACCACAGGGTTGTATACGTAAAAAATGGCGCCCCTTGGTTTATTTTTAAACAGCAAGGCAATGGAACAAGTTTGTTAACTCAAAAATAGTGTATTTTTATTTTGAAACTGTTTTTAAGCTTACACCCTAGTAGAATACTTTGAGATAGTAAAATAAACGAGAGGGTATCAACCCTTTTTGTGCATGAAACATGGGTAGGGCTAATGTGAAAGCTCTGCTTGTAATGGGTGTAGAATGACAGAGATTTCGATTATTTCCGTTAAGTCTGTAGTCATAAATTTGAAGAAATTACTGATTTTGTTTCGCATAATAGGTGAAAAGTGAGGTTACGAGACGCCACCGTATAATAAACATGTGGTATTATTCATGTTAATATTTTTTATATTCACATTTGAATACATTTGAAAAACAATTTCGTAAAATTAACGTTACACTGAAAGGCAGCTTGCAGTTGCAATTACTATTCTGAGGGTCAACTTAAATGCACAACGCCACTTGATTTGTGCAGACTGATTTTCGTTTCATCTCAACAGATTTATGTTTTCAATTCTACCATGGACCCGATTTACAATTAAAAAAAGTGTCTGTTGGCAGCCGGATTCGAACCAAGAACCTTGAGATCACCAAGCCCGCACGCTACCACTCGGCTATCGAACCGGTTGATAAGTAAGGAAACAAAACGTACACAAGAAGCGTTTGTTGGTCGATGATCACGTTTTGCCATGGTAAATTTGAAAACATTTGTGTGCTCGTCATTACCGTTTGGTAAAAACGGTTTGGTAAAAACGGATGAAATCCACACAAAAATACAAAATTCTCCGCGCGAACCGCGTGACTTCCGCATCAAAAACAGTGCATGCACTGTTTTGTCGTGCGTCGCGCTGCTAAACGCTTTCCGCTTCGCATCGTTCCGCGCGCACTCTGGCATGTTATGATTGTTTTCCTTGTATTCCAATGAACGGAGTTCTGCCGCGCGTCGACGCGCGACCTGTCAAATGCCGCATTGCACCGCGCCGCGCCGCGTGACGCGTCCACTCTGGCTGGCACCTAACGCTCGTGTGCATTAGAGTCTGTCTAGTTAAAGTCTGGCGGACTGTCACTTTCGACCGGAGCCAATCGAACATCGTCATGCTCGATTGGCTCCGGTCGAAAGTGACAGTCCGCCAGACTCTAACTAGACTGACTCTAGTGTGCATCGGGACTCATAGCTACCACGACGGCATTAATTGGCTCCGATTAGCTGTTAAATAAATACCACCTGAAGTAGAAATTATATTCGCCAAACTATAAATATAGTGATTGCCTACGGGACTTTTGACTTGGCCAGAACGATGCTTTGAGCAACGTCAAACGTATGAGCCTCTGCACGAATCTGGTGTACTGCTCACTCCCACAGAAAATTTGAAAACAGCGCGCACAGTAAAAGTCAAATGTGACTTTTACTGTGCGCGCTGTTTTCAAATTTTCTGTGGGAGTGAGCAGGACAGGGCAAATTCGTACAGAGGCTCATAGCGTAGCAACCCGAAAATGTCAAATGCAAAGTTCAAAAGTATAAACAACAGGACCGTCTGTTTACGTATTCTGCTCTGTTTTGCTGATTGAAAATTCACTCACCAGTTCTCCGTTGTATGCTGAAAATACTGGAAAATCTTGAAAGTATTCGCTCAACCTGTTTTCATTACGAAAAGTCTGGCGGTCGCCGAATGTCGCAGCCCACAACTCAATCACTCGCGATCTGTTTGCTTGGTTCGGTACGATAAATTTCAGTTCTTCAATCTGAAAAAATAGTGCAACACAAATAATGAGTTTTTAATTCATGATGTCCGATAACATTACAGGCTTACCAGTGTTTGGATATCCGCGGAGCAAGGTTCAACAACCAGTGGAACGTTCTCTGACGGGGCACTAGATTCGATCCGGCGGCGCTTGATTACCCGTTCTCCAGATTGCCTTGCCAAGTACTCCATGCGATAGTGGATACGACCAGCATGACGATTTGTTCCGCGTGCATGTGCGTGGAACCATAATGCCTGCAAAGGAATATCATTCAATGATGCATGCACATCGACTAACAAGGCTCAATATGTTACCTGTGGTGTTTCCGTGCTCGAAGCTCCGAGGATGGGATACGATTTTACCAGAGAGACAGCAAGTTGATTTTTGTGGAAGTTGGTCGGACGGCTTTATGTTCAGAAAATGAAAGTGAGTTAATTGATGAATAATAATAAAACAGTGGATTACTTACCATCCAAAAAGTGATTTTAGACAATCGCAAATCAAATTATTTATGCGTTTGAAATCCGTTTCCGTAACGCGTGTTCCTTCCCGCAACAGTTCCAGGATGGCAGCACCTTCAACGGTTCTCTCGAAGATCCGATCGATGTGAATCACCTGTTGAAGTAGTTTGTTATCAATTTCAGAAAGCTTTTGTTTTATAAGTCGTGATTTTGTTGACGTTAGTGGGAAAAATCAAATCGCGTGGGGTAAGTCTCCATGTGCATCAAGTGAACAGCACCACAGATAAACGGTAGAAGAAGCAAAAAACATTATCATTTTGAATCTCTAAGATACTATGGTTGGCCAATTGTAAATGGGGCAGTTGTGAAGGGGGATTTTATTGGATTGGACTTTCCAGGTCAGTAAGATAAAAACTTACCTGCTCTAGGCTGATGCCCTGATAAGGGTTGTTTGGATCAATCACTGCTTCAATTTGAGAGTTCTCATCGGTTGCATCGGCCTCTTCTTCAATGAATTCTTCGTAAAGGGTGTCATCTGCCTCAGTTCTGGATTCCGTTTGTAGTTTCTCGATTATTTTGATCATTTTCGTTGTCAAGCTCATTCTACTAAAGTCTCGTTCATTCAATGCCAAAAATGTCTGCATATCGTCAATTTCTTCTTTTTCTGAAAAATATATTTTGTCGAAAATGTAATCAATTGAGCAATAGATGAATTCTTATGGAAATATACCTAGTAATCCCGATTATAGAAACGTCGCGATATGTATTTTTTCGGATCGTTGGGTGTAGACCAAAACGAATACGTGGTATGTATGAAACAATCCTCTATAGATAGCAATTCGTCTTCAGCTGTTACAGTTACTTCATAAGCTTGGAAGTACTCATCGTACCAAGTCGTAGAACATTTTCGGATCAATATATATATTTGGTCATCTACAACCACAAGCTCTCGGATTATTCCATAGGACGGAAACAAGTTATTGGAATGGATCTTTAGTGCAATTATCAGATTTGGACGAAGTTGAATGCCATTGACCAGTATCGATTTTGGCAGCAAAACTGTCTCATTACTTTGATCTAGATATGAATTGCTGAGACATTCTTCAGGATTTGCAAGTTTAGCAGAGATGTATTTTATGTTATCACAGAAAGGATTATCAAGAATGTTGATGATCATGCGGAAGCACTGCCTCTTACCTAGGCTTGAGCAGATGTTTTTGAAGTTTTTGCATGTGGCTGCCTGGTTTTTCCCAATTTTATTAGTTTGCTCGAATTGCAGACAGTTGAACTGTTTCATTGATCCGCTTTTTCTTATGCACAGAACATAGTGTCTCAAATGATGCAGTTTGTTGATTCTTCGGTCAAATTTCGAACAAAATATTTGCTCAAAAAATTCAACATGCTCCTCGAGTTGAAACAGCAAATTTTCCGAAACCACTGGAGACATTATTATTCGTACAATGTTGATGAGATGTCCTATGAGCTTCATGTATTCGCATTCTTCTGGAACATATTCACGAATCAGGAACGGAAGCACGCGCAATAGAAGAAGATTTTGAGCAGAAGTCTGCCTCAATTTATGATTTTTAGGCTGCGAAAGCATTTCCTCGGTAAAATTGGGGGACGGCTTGTTGCAGCGGTCATTGAATCCATAGCAGAAGGTGCTGATCTTATTATTCAGTATTTTTGCAGTAATTTTTCGTTCTTTTTGTTTGTAATAATAGGACAAAACTAACTGGATCGTTAGCGGTACGATACCCTCTGCCAGGTCATGCATTCCATCCAGCGCGAAATTTTCAGTAACATGGAAATGTTGTAAACTGTTGAAAGGTGTACCAGTAACTTTAAGCCCACATTCCTTAGGAGCAATTGAACCTTGCTGAACCAATTCAAGATTAGTGGTATACCAATTCTTATCTCTTATTGCGTGTCCTTCTGACGGGTCTGAATGGAACTGATTTCTAGAAATTTGACAAATTCGGCAAAAATAATTCGCGCTTGGGCTAAGATAACCGAACACGTCGTGTACTGCCAGTGTGTCACCACAGAAAATGGTCATAACGGCCTTTAGGACAAATTTTTCCGAACCATAATACACTTCCACTCCATCTTCCAGCGCTTTAAGGTCGGTAATGAGAGGTTTCAAGATTCTGCCATATCCGTTCTTCTTAACATCAATCGTGGTACAGTACAGCAAAGGAAAAACAGTTCTTGTGGAACTGTTCCACTTATCCGGGAAATTTTGTATCTTGAAGCTAAAGTTCGACACTTTGTTGATCCCTGCTCTCGAGCTCAGGGCATTGCCGAGCTCAACTTCATCTTGATAGATACTGATACGAACGCAATTGGGAAAACTTCGAAAAAGATCTTTCGTTTTAAACGTCTCTCCTGATTTGAAAGTACTGTATTCTGTTACGCATGGGGTATTTTCCGACTGGTCATTTTCCTTTTCAAGAAGACGCCGATTTTGAGGATTACGAAATATCAGCTTCAATGTGTCTATAATACTGATGTAAGACGCTGTTTCATTGACCAAAATTTTTTTGGGTATAGAATTGATGTGACGAACATCTTCTCGGCGGCTTAGCAAAATATCCTTGGAGGTTGGAGCCGGTACAGATAGCTTTTCAAGAAATCTCGACTGTTTTTGAAAAGTGCTAACCTCATCGAATAGTTTTTCCAATCGAAACAAATTGCGAAGCGAGGCAATTTGTTCAGAAGTAAACATTATATTTTGAGACCTGAGAAATACCAGGACGGATGACTCTACGTATTCCAGGACGTTGTTGATAACAGAGTCGCACATTTTTGTGAATTCTGTCACTTTTGATTGTGGCACACCGACATCGTGGGTAATTCTACAAATACTAAGGTTGATGATTTTTTAAATTTCGTCAAATGTTATTTTCGGGTCCAAATTCTCAGATGTTTCCGAAGCCGCGTCTTCCGGAGGAGTTGTTTCTTCCGGGATCGAATTTTCCGAATGCAAAACTGATTGATGTGTAGCATCATTATTTCGAATGGATTTAGAATTTTCGGCGGAACGTTTAACTATAATATGCCGTTTGAGCGTGTGAAAACTTCCATACCGGGAACCGCATTGCTTATAGGTGCAATCAAAATACACCAGAGAAGGATTTAGTTCCCTTTTCCGGATATGCTCACTTATGTGGCGTTGTAAGCCGGTAACGTAATTTGGCACTTCTACCCCACAATGAAAACACTTTATGGAGCCCTATAAAATAAACATTGTATTGTAGCTGGAATCAATATACTTACGGAAAAGAGGTACCAGTCGCGCATCCTGTTGCTGTAGTTTTTCCAAAACTTCCTCCATTTTCACAAAATTTGCACAAAAACTTTTAAACTTTTGAAAACCCGAGACCGACTCGTGCGCACGTCTAAAACAAACAAATATGGCTGCCACCTGAAATTCTAGCCTACCGTTCGTTCGGTAAAGCGTTGCTTTGCAGTACAGGAGTTCGGTAAAAAAATTACAGTCTACGGTGAATCTGGACGATTCACAGATTTTCGTTAAATAAAATGACGATTTCGGTAAAAGATGGCCAATAAATATTTTTTCTTGGTTTTGTTTTAAGGTTTTTCGGTACAGTATGTTCGTTTTACCGATATTTCGGTACTATTTTGGTTTACAGGATGTTTTCGGTAGAAAAAATTACCGAACAACGACACAAAATCTAAGTGTGTTCATATAAACTCAACGGTGTACCCAGATTCCCGAATATTTCGGCTCGACTATTAGAAAAATATTTAACATTTGTTGGGACGTACGGTGGGCAAACTTTTTCCACAAACTGATCAATCCATTGTTCTGAATACTCTGTCATAGATTCAGTACGGGTTTTGCAATTTCTCATCTTTCTGGCAATAGACCAGAGTGTAGAAAGTGATACATCTTTATCTAAAGATTCGACAAAGTTCTTCCAATAGTTACGTTTTTTACTCTTGGTCGTTCTTGTGAAAGCCGCTTCAGTTTTCTTGTATTCAAAATAATGTTCTCTTAAACCCGTGGAACGGAATATTTTGAACGCGTTGGATTTCTCTTCGAGTTTTTGCGAACATTCTCTGTCCCACCAAAATGTAGGATCACGAATCTTATTTTTCCCCGATTTAAATCGTTTAGTCTGAGACTGCATCAGGCATCGTATAAGGGCGTTGGAAAAGTTTTCGTATCTGGTTTTCACGGGATCAAGATTTTTCTGTGAAGATAGTTCTACTGATAACAAGTCTCTAAATTTATTCCAGTCGATATTTTTTGTCATGTCGAAAATGAAATCTTCTGTGAGAGTATCCGTAGCAATTGTTGGAGTGTATTCTGTAATTATTGGCAGATGGTCGCTATCATTGGGATCATCCACCACCTTCCAAGAGCAATACAAAGCCAGGGAGTTAGAACATAGGGATATATCAACGCAACTTGACACATTTGGTGGGCACGCTATTCTGGTATGTGACCCGTCATTCAATATAGACATCTGGTATTCGTCAATTATATCATATAAAATATTAGCTCTTGCATTGTCTCTGAGACTTCCCCATGAAATTCCATGTGCATTCAAGTCGCCCAACAAAAAACATGGTTCTTTAATTTGCGAAAGACTGTTCTGCAAATCTGCAAGAGTACACCGACCATTCGGAGGAATGTATGTCGACAAAATTGCAACAAATTTATCATTAACTTTCACAGAAACTCCTACACACTCTACACTACCTGACGTAGGAACGCTGATCGATTTGAATTCAATACCGTTTCGTATTCCAATCATGACTCCGCCATAAGGCTGCTGGCAGTCTTTTCGAAGTATGTTATAAAAAGGTACACTGAAAAATTTTTCCTCAACCAACCAAGTTTCGCAAATGCAAAATATATCTATGTTGTTTTTTGACAACAGGGCTTTTAGACGATCTAACTTCGGGATGACACTGTGCGCGTTCCACTGTAGAATTTTCAAAGATTTTGTGGAAGTACTACTAGAGTCCATTAGTTCTGCGCAGGGGTTTCAAGGGGCGTCGATGAGGGAGAGAATTTGTTCCAGAGGGCAGTCAATAAAGGGACTAACTTTTCGATCATATCTATCCAGAACTGATCGATGCTCAGAAACTTGCATATGGTTTTAATCAATTCTGAAATGTTTTGTCCAGAAACACGTGGCAATTGCTCAATGTTTTGAGTTTCAATTCTTCGGAACCCTGGAATATCTGATCCGCGTGGTAGAGGGGGGAACGGATCCTGTGAGCTATGTGCTTGCTGATGACCGGCTGTACTCGGTGGTTCAGTTCGCTTGTCTTTCCTAGTCATATCGCTTTTTGGAGAATCTGACTTCCCTTTGAAATCTCTCTTTCTCTTTCTCATCGGCGGTCGAAAACTTCCGAAGGAGCTTTCCCCATCCCCATGTTCATCATCTTTCTGATGACACAGTGGTTCGAAAACATTTTCTGACTCAAACCGAGGACTAACCTGTTGGACCAACGCTTCATACGACGATTTGCTACGGTTTTGTAGAATTTTCTTATGTTCTTTCCTCTTCGCTTGATAATTTTGGCAGTTTTTGATGGAATCGTGTATTTCGTTACAAAGAAGGCATTTCTGGACAGTGTTGTTTGCTTTTTCACAAGCAGACACGTCATGCTGATCTCCACATTGCACGCAACGGGGTTTTGAAGAGCAATACTTACTGGTGTGGCCAAGTCGACCACACTTTCGGCATAACATGACCTTCGGTGAGTAAAGACGGACATTGAGCAGAGCTCCGTTTATGCAGAGTAGATCAGGTAAAGCTGTACCTGCAAAAGTTACTCGCATAGCGTTCGATGGTGTAAAAGAGGCTTCATTAGATGCTACTTCTTCGCGCATAGCGAGTCTTTCGCATTCCAACACAGGAAGCATCGGAAGCTGAGGATTAATGAACTTTCCCTGGCCATATTGCAAGACTTCCTTAGGAGAGATCATTTCGTCGTAGACAACACCGTCAATTTCAACTTCCGCGGACGGAATGTAAACTCTGTACAGCCCTCTGAAACGAGGAAGAATAACCACTTCGTTTGCTTCGTTACGATCGGACATTGTAACGCGAATTTTGCGAAGCTCAACTTGCTTGATTTCTTTAACCGTTTTGAACCTTTGGTGCAATTCGGCTGAAATTAGCAGAAGGTTAAGAGGCTTGTCGATTTTTCGAAAGAAAACCGTGTATGGTCCTCTGGCACTTTCAGGGTATACCCTTACTCGCGGTGCCTCTGGAGTGCTGCGCATATTGTCCACTCCATGCGGGAGTTTGTCAGTATGGGCCACTTCCATCTTATCAAGCGCGTCCCCTGGTGGATCCGGAGGATCACCGGTTCCATCCATCTTTGGATGGAGGGCTTTGCAAGTACAAATTGAAAAAACCTACCTCTGATCGCGTGTTAGTTCCAACCTCAAAACAAAAAAAACAAAAGGGGCTACTTATCTTTTCACCAATCGAACAAAAAGCCTTTGTATATAGCACTAGTACTCAATAATAGAGCTCACAGCACCATTTGGCAACATTGTTTTAGCAGTATTTGTTCCCGAGGCAAAGTTTTTGCAAAAAAAATAAATTTGCGGTGCATAGATAACACAAGTTTACAAAATAAAACGAAAGTCGTGAACTTCTGTCAACGACCAAAATTTTTGAAGCACAATTTAGTGCTGATTTCGAAACCGACCTTCAAAATTTTTAAAGTAGAACAGTTTTTGAGTTTTAGCTCAATATCGAGTTTTGCAACTTTTCAAAATATATAATTTACTAAAATTCAAATATATTGCGTTTTGCTCAACCAATTTTAAATCTTTTTCCATAAATTAAAAGCTGAATACAATACCATTCGATCATTCGAATACAGGTTTTGCGTCAGATTGATGAAATTCAAGATATTGGCGAGTTTTAGGGACGATCTTCTTAAATTTTAGCAAAATTCTCAAAATTTTTTGAAGAAATGTATTTTTTTCAATAAGAAAAAAACAACTTAAAAATTCTCTCTCGACGTTTATTTGACATATCACATGTAGGCGAGTTACAGTAAAATTTTCAGCTCAATCGGAGCATTGATTACGGAGAATGAGATGTGTGAAATGAGCGACGTTGCTTAAAAATAGAACAAAAATCGATTTCAAATCATCAACCTTGTATGGAAAGTCGAAAAAAATTCCGCTCTACAGTAATTTTTTTCCTTCGCGTTTTCGAACTCAGGGCATGATTCTACACCAAAAATGATCATCAGCTTACCGAGTTCAAAAATGCTGTAAACTAGTGTAATTATTGTACATAAATCAAATAATCTCCAATCTTGCCCACTGTCCTTTTCGAGCATGGACAACGTATATGACTACTGGTCTAATAACCGCCTTGTACATAATACATTTAATACGGGGGTGCATATTTCTTGACCACAGTTTCTTCTAAAGAATCAGGGCTGGCAATCGTCCCTCTCGTCACCGCTGCGTGAAGAAAACAATAAAATCATAAATGCAAGCTTAACTTTACAAAACACCGTATGTCGCAAATGTAAACAAATCGAGGTTTTGATGCAAATGCATACAGTGATACGGAATCTATGTGTAGAGTTTCTTCTTCTCATTAATTAGCATTCCAAAAGTTTAAAACAATTTAACTTTAAAACACCTTATGTAACAGTATATTGGAACCAGTATTTTTGTTACATAGGGTAGTAATACCACAACACCCTATCTACCATTTTGATGGTATCATAGCAAATTGCGACATACGATCTTTTGGTGTCACCTTTTTCTAGAGCTTTAAGGAACCACAGTGAGTACCGCTTTCCCGCCACTGCGTATTTCTACCAAGTGTATGATGCATGTGACCATAGTTCAATTGCTGACAGCACAACGCAGATGCGGATTTCAATACCATCTTCAGAGTCAATAATGTACCACAAATACCGTATGTACCAAACGAAAGAGAAAATACCCTATCTAACAGTTTCACTTATTTAAACGAAAATCATCCAAAAATTAATACCAGATCCCTCATTTGAGTTCTATGTTATACAATTAATCGGTCTGATGCTTTGTAGGGATGAAAACACTAGTTACGATTTCATAGAAAAATTCAAAATTTTGGAGGAGATTTTCTCGGATCAATGCGATTGTTACATACGGTGTTTTGTAAAGTTAGGCTTCTATTATAGAACATTTCAAGCCGTGGTTGCTTAGATCTTTGACGGGTGCCATAGGGCACTGCATAATATTCTCTCCTTCTCTTTCACTCTCACAGAAATTATGTAAACAACAAGGCCAAGAATCGTCAAAACCCCATACAAAATCAAAACAGTGCAGTGCCCTATGGGTGATTTAATTTAGTTCAAAGTACGAGTTACGAGTACAGGTTTACGAGCCTGGGAAAGTGTGCCGATTTAAAACTTAATGGCGGCACGGTGGCACCTCTCCAGGAGGTCCTTTAGGGATTCTACACGAATCCCAGGAATCTTTCGCGGTTTCTCCACAAATTTATTCCAGAACTTGTTGATAAGATTCTTTCGAAAATTTGCTTAGGATACCTTCAGAAGTTCCCTATGGGGAGGTTCTTCCAGGAATTTCTTCTGAGATTCTTAAAGAGGTTCCGTCTGGGATTCCTTCAAGAGCTCTTACCAGGATTTCTCCAGGAAGTACTGAAGGAATTGTTCCAGGGATTTTTCTTGATTTGCTTGAGATTTCTGAGATTGTTTTAGGAGTTCACTCCTGTTTTTTTTTTTATTCCTCCCGATTTTCCCTTGAATACTCCTTCCAAGATTACCCCAGCAATTTTTCCTGAGATACTTCCAGGAATTCTTTCCGTGGTTTCTCCACTTTTTTCCAGGATCCCTCTAGGATTTCCTTCTGTGATTCCTGAGGGAGCTTCATCTGAGATTCGTTTTTGGGGTTCCTTTGAGTTCCTTCCAGGAGTTTTTTTCTGAGATTCCTAGCTGGTTCTATTTCAGGAACTCCTTTCAGGATTCCTTCTGGCACTTCAAGGAATTTCTTCCGGGAGTTCTCATGGAGTTCCGGGAATCCTCATGGAATTCCATCCAAGATTCTCCTAATAGCTTCTAAAGAAAACAGAAGGAACTTGCTGGAGTGTTTCCACAAGGAAATCCTTGGAGGAAACCAGAAAAGAGTTCAGATGAATCGTGGAAAGAGTTCCTGATGAAATCCTGGAGGCCGCCCATGAACACAACTATCTGACTAACAGTTTCTTAAGCTAAAATTTGCTTAAGAGTGGTTTGTTCCACTCTTGTATAACAACAATGTTTGTTGGGAGTTTCTTAAAAAAAAAATCAGAAGAACATCCTGGAATAAGTTTCACGAGAAAGAGTTTGAAAAGGAAACTCGGAAGAAGTTTTCGAAGAAATCCACGAAGGAGTTCCTGAAGAAATTCCAGAAGCAGCTCCTGACAGAAGCCCAAAAAAAATCCCGGAGAAATCCTTGATGGAGCTCCCGGAAGCAGTTCCCGAAAGAATCCTGAAAGTAGTTCCAGGAAGCATCCCGGAAGAGGTTCATAGAGCAATACCGGAAGAAGTTTCCGGTAAAATTACCGTAGGAATCCCGAGAGGTATTTAGGTGTATTTCCCTCCCGATCGAACCCAAGATATCGAACTCGTCGAAGCCCATTGTCGCTCCGTGTCAACTGTTTTAGAAAACGCTGCCCCGTCAGATGAGATCGCCGTTTTTGGTGATTTCAATTTAGCTAGTGTTTCCTGGAAGCCCTCTCACAGCGGTTTTCTTTATCCTGATGCAGAGCGATCCGTCTTCCACCCGGCGGCTCTCAATCTCCTTGATAGTTACAGTGCCGAAACATTATCCCAGAACAACCACGTCTTGAATGAGAATCTCCGCAGCCTGGATCTTTGCTTTGTTAGCGCCCAAGACATCGCTCCGTATATCTCTGTGGTTCCTGCGCCCTTGGTAAAGCTTGTTCCTCATCACCCTCCGTTACTCGTTTCCATTCCGGATAGTTTGGATAATGATTTCATTGATCTGCCTGAATCAGTAAGGTACCCCGGGGCAAGTGGGACCTAAAAAAATGCTAGTTTGGTTTTGTCAAGCCAAAAAATTCTAAACATAAACAATTTTATAATTCCAATGGTTCTAAAAGACATTGTTGGTATATTTCTTCTTAGTAATGGGCATTAAAACTGTTTCAAAATTTTTAAATTCTGTATGTTATGCATATTATGAAAAGTGGAACAGATCTTCATTTACACCGTATCACGGGGCAAGTGAGACCTATTCGTTTTTTTTGTAATAATGGCTCAATATAATTGCTGCATATATGTAAGGTAGCATAAATTATAAATATGTTATGCGAATAACTATGTTTAGCGATTTATGTTGGAAAGGTTTTGTGGTATCGTGCATAAATTACGTAATACATATAATAACGAATCACTGAGAAAAAAATGATTAAACTCTAGCAGCTCGTGCAAAACAAATTGATTTTATTTATACAAAAAGCGGTTAAATGCCGAAAGATTTCCAAACTTACTTTTCATATTACATAGTTGATGAGTCTCGCCAGAAGGTTTTTCAACATTTACAGATGTTATGTTTTCCCTTACATAATATTACGATCATTAAATAAAGATTTTTAAATCGTAAACTCCAAATAAGTCGTTTTCCAATTTTGTGATCCTTTTTTTCCGGTTCCTTAACATTCAGAAAAACTCATTATGCAGCGAAAAACGAAAAAAAATAATAGAATTTGCTTGAACTAAAATATGAAAAAATAGATAATTTCGAAAAAAAATATGTTCTATCAAAGACTTCACCATTTTAAACAATAGCTTCATCATCAGAATAGAAGTAATTAAGTATAATTCAACGATTGATTACTTAAGGCGCCGGTTTTTACTTCACTTTTGTGAATTTCGACTTAGGCTGAAGAAAGCGAGATCAAACTATGAAATTGTGTTTGTTTACTCTCATAGGTCTCACTTGCCCCAGATGCTGAAATGCACTGAGGTAAGTGAGAGCAGTTAACAAAAGGTAATAAATGAAAATAAATTACAGCTTTTTCGCTTAAAATAATTTGCAAGCACTCCAAATATTATCCTGAAACTGAAAAAGTTTTACTTTATTTGTTATTCTATTTTTAAACGACGAATGTAGTAGAGTACGTTAATCTCACTTAGTGAATTGAAAATTACATATGAACAACAATAACATATATGGTCTCTTTATGGTGAGAACAATAACAATTTTTGAATTCAAAGAATCCGTTGTTGTAATACCTATGTTTTCTATGAAGAATGTTTGCCTTAAAAATAAAAAATAAAAAAATTATAGCTGTAGGTCTCACTTGCCCCGGATTCTCACTTGCTCCGGGGTACCTTATCATATGATTTCCGTAAAGCTGACCACAATAGTGTATCGGAACTGCTGAACAGCATCGGCTGGGCTACGATACTCGATGCTACCGACCTTGAGAGGACCGCTCTAACCTTCTCGCACGTACTGTTATATGTTATTGACAGACACGTCCCCAAACGAGTGCATCAACAATGCGCGGACCCTCCGTGGTGCTCCAGGGAACTGAAAAAGTTGAAGACCATCAAGAGAGCTGCCTTGCGACAATTCACTAAACATCGTACGTTTTCCCTGAAGTATCACTACCAAAGGCTCAACCACGAGTATAAGCGAGCGAGTCGACAATGCTTTTCCCGATATCATCATGCAATCCAGAGGAAGCTGAAACTTAATCCTAAATTGTTTTGGCGGCATGTAAATCAACAACGCAAGGATGGCGGTCTCCCTTCTTCTATGAAGTGGAACGGTGAAGTTGCTTCTACTACCCAGGATATTTGTCGCATGTTCTCGAACAAGTTCGCTGGCATTTTCTCAAATGAAAACCTAACGGACAACCACATTTCTACTGCTGCTAACAACGTCCCTGTTTATGGTGGAACATTGGGCGCTTTTGATATCAATGCTGAGATCTACTGCCGCTTCGCAGCTGAAACAATCCTTTAATCCTGGGCTGGATGGCGTCCCGTCAGCTCTACTAAAGAGGCACATTTCTAGCCTGCTAACACCGTTGCTTTTCCTGTTCCAAACATCTATCTCCCGCGTCACTTTTCCGTCCTGCTGGAAAATAGCTCACATGTTCCCCGTTCATAAAAAAGGGAGTAAGCGAGACATTGATAACTACCGAGGGATCACTAACTTGAGTGCTGTTTCTAAACTATTTGAACTGCACTGTTGAAAATGCTTTGACATCCATGTGCACAACAGAACATGTGCTCGATGAACAAATTGAGATTTGAAATTATGAAAAGAAATCCACGTACTCCGGTGAGACTCGAACTCACGACTCCCAATTCGCTAGACGGGCGCTTCTATTCCTTCAAGCTACGGAGTCACTCGACTATCTCCGTCGCCAGCAGGCCTAGAACTGAACTCGATTCCACAATCGCACATGGTTATCTTCTTTTCACAATCCAAACCCCCTTCGGATGGGATTAGATGAACATCTAACACATTGTCTGTTGTGCACATGTATGTCAAAGCGGGAGAGGAAGTTATTTTTAATTGTCGAGAGCTTCGGGCACTGCCTTCCAATCACTTATTGGTTGGAAGATAACCATGTGCGATTGTGGAATCGAGTTCAGTTCTAGGCCTGCTGGCGACGGAGATAGTCGAGTGACTCCGTAGCTTGAAGGAATAGAAGCGCCCGTCTAGCGAATTGGGAGTCGTGAGTTCGAGTCTCACCGGAGTACGTGGATTTCTTTTCATAATTTCAAATCTCAATTTGTTCATCGAGCACATGTTCTGTTGTGCACATGGATGTCAAAGCATTTTCAACAGTGTAATTTCCCACATGGCTTGGTCAGCCAAAGCAAAATCAAGAAATTGATATTTGAACTGATTATAATGAAACCGCTGCTTTCCCACTGCAAACACTACTTGAGTGATGACCAACACGGTTTCATGACCGGACGTTCAACCACTACCAACCTTCTGTGTCTCACTTCTTACGTCATGCAAACCATGAGAGAGGGGTTACAAACCGACGTCATCTACACAGATCTATCCGCAGCCTTCGTCAAATTGAACCATGCTATCGCTATTGCAAAACTTCAAAGACTTGGGGTGGGAGGAAGTCTCCTAGATTGGTTTCGATCCTACCTTTCTGATCGCCAATTAATAGTCACCCTCGGCGACGTGCACTCCAGGAAATTTCCTGCGACATCGGGCATCCCTCAGGGAAGCCACCTAGGACCTCTCATATTTCTGTTATACTTCAACGACGCGAACTCATTGCTCGAAGGACCTCGCTTGTCATATGCTGACGATCTCAAAATGTTCCTGCGAATCCGCTCGATCCATGACTGCCACTCTTTGCAAGAACAACTGCACACCTTTGCAAACTGGTGCAGCACGAATCGTATGGTAGTTAATCCGGCTAAATGCTCAACGATCACGTTTTCCCGGAGGAAGAAACCAATCCGCTTCGACTACAAACTTGCAGGCACAACTATCGAACGCGCTACTCAGGTGAAGGATTTGGGAGTTGTTCTGGATTCCCAGCTAACGTACAAACTACACATCTCCTATGTTGTGAATAAGGCATCTAGCGCATTAGGTTTCATTTTTCGAATAACGAAAGACTTTACAGACATTAACTGCCTTAAGTCTTTGTACTGCTCTCTGGTTCGTCCGATTCTGGATTACTGTTCAGTTGTCTGGAATCCATATTACAACAATTCGGCTGAAAGAATCGAATCCATCCAACGACGCTTCCTACGATATGCGTTGCGCAGGTTACCTTGGTTAAACCCTTTGCGTCTGCCAAGCTACGAAAGCCGCTGCCGATTGATTGATCTGGAACCGCTTCGAATTCGCAGAGATACGTCAAGAGCACTGCTGGTGGCAGATTTGTTGCAAGGCCGAATTGACTGCAGCGCTATCCTTGAGCAGATCGATCTTTACGTTCAACCTCGGGCGCTACGGAACAACAATACGCTCAGAATACCATTTCGTCGATCGGATTACAGCTCGAACGACGGGATTGTGGGCATGCATAGGTTATTCAACCAAGTATCCTCTCTGTTCGACTACCACATTAATCGAGACACTTTACGCCGACGCTTTTCAAGTTTCTTCTTAGAACGTAGAACCTAATTTTGATTAATGTTTGTGTATTTCTACATTAGTGCTTAGTTTTACTTTTTGTTAGTTTTGTTTTAATACCATCATTGGGACAATACTTGTCTGTTGATGAGAACTCATAAATAAATAAAGCAATCCCAGCAGTAGTTCTTGAAAGAATCCCGGAAGGAGCACCAGGAAAAAATCCGAAAAAGTTTTTGGATGGATACTAAAAGAAGTCCTTGTAGGATTCCAGGAAGGATCTTAAAAAGAAATCCGGATGAAATCCCAGAAGAAACTCCAGGAGGAATCTCGCATAGAATTCCTGGAAGGAATCCCTGAAAAAAATTTGGAAAAAGTTTCTGGACGATCTTTGAACGAATTCCTGAAGCAGTCCCCGAGAGAAACTTGGAGGAATTCCGAAAAGAATCCCTAGTAAAATGTCAAGAAATACCTTCTGGAAGTCAAAAAAAAAACTTCTGAAGACATTCCCAGAAAAACTTTATGGAGAATGTAGGAGGATATAGGAATTCAGAAATTTCTTAAGAAATCCCAGAAAGAGTCTGTGGAAGAATCTCGGGAGTACTTTCTGGAGAAATCTCGGCATGAGCTCTTGTAGGAATCACAGAACGAATCTCTTAAGGAATGTCGGAGGAATCTATTTGAAGAACCCCATAGAATCATCAAGAACTCACCGTAAATCCCTCATAAAACTCCTGGAGTAGTCCCGGAACTAATTTGAGGAGAAACCGCGAAGAACTTCTAGGAGGAATTACGTATGGAATTCCTGTGAAATCCCAGCAGGACCTCCTGGAGGGGTGCCACCGTGCTGTCATCAAGTCATAACTCAGCACACTCTCCCACGCTCATGAACCCCATATTTTGAATTAAACCAAACCACCCATAAAAGCTGGCAACATCAGAAAGTCCGAAAGCTTTTTTAAGTCTGAATCGTTTTTTTTAAATCTGAATCGTAAGCAATAAGGTCAACAAACGTCAAAGTCACGGTGCACAATATTTAGAAGATGATATATTCGGAAATCTGATAGTTTTTTGATACGGTAAATCAAATCGTTCAAAGACATGAGCAAAGTGATCCAGTACTCCACAACAATTTGATCAATGAAGATGGACGATAAGAACGACATCACATGTTTGCATCAAAAATTGATGCTTACGTCGCGAGATGTATTGTTTTTAATTTTCCACGAAAAATTAATAAAAATAATAATATTTTAACAAAAATCATAAAATCTCAAAATGTTTTCGTCTTAGAAAATCGGTATACGAAATAGGCTTCCAGGAAAAATATAAAATTGTAGGAATGCTCAAAAACAAAATTCACAAATTAAAGAAAAAAGGATCATCTTCCAAAACATGTTTGAATCAAAATCGAAAATTTGGGTATTAGATGGTTAACTTCGCTTGGACTGGGAGATGGATCATTTCCGTCCACTACTGCACTGACCTCCGTTTCCTCCGTTTCCTTTGTCTCCCGTGCCTTCATTCTCCATGTCATTCTAGCGCTCATCGAAGTGCTGCTTCCATCTTTCAATTACCTCTCGTCCGTCCGTCAAGAGGTCCCCGTCTCCAGTGGCGTTTCAAAGCGTTTCAAGGCGTTTCAATGCCTTGCAAGGAGTTTCAGGAGGATCTTAGTTTCACGGGGCATTCAGGAGGTATCAGAAGTATCTGGCACTAACGGGTGGCGGAATTTCCAATCAATGTCTGGTATCGTGTTTGAAACAAATCGCTAAAGAAATTTCTTAATACTTGAAACTTTTTACAGTGCGCTCTATCGAACAATCATTTCTTCACAACTACATACGTACTGCGAATGAAAAAGAAGGGATTCTTGATCGGGTTACACAAGGAACGCAAGGGATTTTGATGGGTCCAAAGAGGTTTCAAAGAGGCGTTTTAGGAAGGTCTTAAGAGGTTTCAGAGGATTTCGGGATTTAGGGAGTTTGAGAGTATTCATAGTGATAAAGCAGGGTATCAAGGAAATCCAGGAGCGTTGCGAGGGGTGCAAAAAGATTTTGGAGGCGTTTTTTAGCAGAGGCTTCAGAAGCTTTCAAAAATGCTACAAGGGAATTCAGATACAATACGAGGTATTCAGTGGCGTTTCAGAGGGATTCATGGAGTTTCATAGGTGTTCAGGTACGCCCCTGAAGTTCCCTGAATCGTTCTGAAACACCACTGAAAAGGCTTGAAATTCAGGAACACTAATCTGAACCCCCTTGAAGCCCCTGTTCATTCTTAGGATAAAGACAGTTGTTTTTTCAATATCAGAAGAGTAATCACGTTCATAATCATTATATGAGGGCCTCAGTTTTGGGGGTTTCAGCAACTTTTGATGGTTCTTCTTCTTCTTTATGGCTCGACGTCCCCACTGGGACTTGGCCTGCCTCGCTTCGTGTTCTTTGAGCACTTTCACAGTTATTAATTGAAGGGCTTTCTTTGCCTGACATTGCATGAATTTGTATATTGTGAGGCAAGTACAATGATACACTATGTCCAGGGAGTCGATAAAATCTTCCCGACTGGAACGGGAATCGAACCCGCCGTCTCTGGATTGGCGATCCATAGCCTTATCCACTAGGCTAACTGTGAGATATAAGATGTACTGAATAAAGCTGTGATAAAGAGAATGATCACAGCAGGCGATATAGCGCATTTGAATGTGATGTGAACTGTCAAGCAGACAATGTTAGCATCCCTGCTTACGTAGCAACAACTCCAGGCGTCACCCAACCGCGTTCACTCTTGCCACTTGCGAACCAACGTCAGCCTGGGTGAGTTGTGTGTGCTGCACGTGAGGGGTGATTCCTTCCCAGAGAAATCCCAAACTCCACATTGGCGAATTCCTGCCAGTTTTTCGTTCAAATGCGAAAAAAAATCGAACCAATTTATTATTTTGCTGGGAGGAATCACTCTTCAATTTGCATGTGAAAGTGAGAAAATTACGACAACACAAAAAAAATTGAAAAATGTGGCGTGATATTCATCGTGGGCTCCGGATGGTGCATGCTTCCGGATGATTTTTTGTGCTTGGACAATTATCGAGGAAGAAATAAAGCACGAAAAAAATAAACCAGCAGCAGTAACTGGTAAGGAAAAGCTATAGTGATTCTGTTATTTTGTGCTTACAGCGTGTTGTTTGCCGTGGAGGAAAACCTCCGGCAATGTCCGCTGCCGAAAAGCAAGATTAGAAAGATCCTGTTGTTTTGCATCGTGCAAATGTCGGATCGAATGCTTACAGCGTGTTGTTTGCCGTGGGGGAAAACCTCCGGTAATGTCCGCTGCCGAAAAGCAAGGTTAGAAAGATCCTGTTGTTTTGCATCGTGCAAATGTCGGATCGAATGCTTACAGCGTGTTGTTTGCCGTGGTGGAAAACCTCCGGCAATGTCTGCTGCCGAAAAGCAAGGTTAGAAAGATCCTGTTGTTTTGCATCGTGCAAATGTCGGTTCGAATGCTTACAGCGTGTTGTTTGCCGTGGTGGAAAACCTCCGGCAATGTCTGCTGCCGAAAAGCAAGGTTAGAAAGATCCTGTTGTTTTGCATCGTGCAAATGTCGGATCGGAAGCTTACAGCATGTTGTTTGTCGTGGAGGAAGAATTCTTGGAAGAATCCCGGCAATGTCCGCTGACGAAAAGCTAGGGTAGAAAGATCCCGTTGTTTTGCTTCGCGCAAATGTCGGATCGGAAGCATACAGCGTGTTGCTTGCCGTGGAGGGACAGTCCCGGCATTGTCCGCTGACGAAAGCTTGGTTAGCAAGATGGTGTTGTTTTCTTTCGTCCAAATGTCGGATCTGAAGCTTACATCGTGTTGTTTGTCGTGGCCGATAAATCTTAGCAATGTACGCAAAAAAAAATATTAGAAAAATCCCGTAGTTTTGATTTTTGCCGTTTATCAAAAGGTGTCGTCAATGTCGGCTAGTCAAAAGAAGGATTATGCTGATGCAGTTTGTTTTCTGTGGCTAGTGTTTCAATGAATGACAATGCTTTATTCTCTTCATCTATAGATAGATCTATAGATTATATATAATGTATTTCATCAGATATCTCGAATTTAAACGACGGAGCAATGGGATAATTTCGGGTATAAAATTGAATAAAGACTCAAAGAGCAAGATTTTTTTTTTCAGAACCACCCAGTACCAAAGCGGTAATTTTCTTGAATGTTACAAGTATAGAGCCTTGCATTACAAACAAAACTTCAACAAAATCACATAAGGTTTTTAAGCATTGCCCTCGAAACTATTTTGAGAGCAAGGACGGCTGTATCGAGCGACCCCGAACGAGAAGAAAAGAGAGAGAGAGATAATGATGACGTTACTGTGCAAGCTAACATTGCTCGTCGGAAAACATCATTCCTACAATTAAGTACTAAAATGTTCGATCTTTTTGGAAAACAAAGTAGCAGCAGCATAGTCAGAATGGTTTCTCACAATGAAAACAGTATTCGGCAGCCATGGCAGCAGCTGCAACGTATGTGACGATGTAATACCCCGGACAGACATGTGATACGAGTGTGATTCCTGTACAACGGTACGCAGTGTCAAGATAATTTTAACAAGACTGACTTGAACTGAGAGAGTTTTCAGTATGGCACTCATTTCAAGCGCAATTGTACAGTGATTCTTGTATCACATGTGTGTCATAAGTATAATATAACAGTTAATTATGTTGAATGGTTGTAAGTTAATACTCCAAATTGAGATAGGGAAATTCAATTTGTGAGATATAAGATGTACTGAATAAAGCTGTGATAAAGAGAATGATCACAGCAGGCGATATAGCGCATTTGAATGTGATGTGAACTGTCAAGCAGACAATGTTAGCATCCCTGCTTACGTAGCAACAACTCCAGGCGTCACCCAACCGCGTTCACTCTTGCCACTTGCGAACCAACGTCAGCCTGGGTAAGTTGTGTGTGCTGCACGTGAGGGGTGATTCCTTCCCAGAGAAATCCCAAACTCCACACTAACTGGAGGACTTTTGATGGTCTCAGGAGGTATTAGCGAGCTTCAGTAGTGTTTGAGAAGCGTTTAGGGGCCTTCAGGGATGTATTAGTGGGTGTAGGAGAGTTCTTGATTGTCTAAGAGAGATCCAGGAGCGATTTTAGGAGGGCGTTTCAGTAAGATTCAGGTGGTTTAGAGTTTTAGAGAAATTGAAGAAATATTGCAGAGGGCATTCATTACGTTTCCTGATACATGTCATGGGGTCTCAAGAGATAACACGTAGCTTTAGCAAGGTTTCAGTTGTGTTTACGAGCGGTTAGAGCATTTAAGATGCTTTCAGGGGGTTTGCTGCGGGACTCAGAAAGATTCAGGAGCTTATCGCGGCATTTTAGAAAGATTTCAGGGTCTCTTTGGAAGTTTATGAGGATTTTCAGAAATATTGCAGGGGTCTCAGAGGAATTTACGAGGATTTTAGGGGGCTTCAGAGGGTTTTGGGGGCCCTGGTGCTTTGTGAATCCCTCTAATACACCCATGAAAGAGCTTCAAAACAAATCTGAAACCCCCCTATAAAACCCTGGAAGACCCTGAAATCCCCCTGTAGCACCCTGAAACTTCTTGGAAAGCCCTGGAAATTCCCTAACCCACTTGTAGATCTCTTAAATCCCACTGTAGCCTCTCTAAAAATATGACAAATTCGGTGTGTTTCTGCTATGATGTGTCTGAATTTGAACTTACTTAGCGTTTTCTGTTATTAAAGGCATACAACATTTCAAGTAAATCGTGCCATCAAGATAATTCTGTAAATAAGTTCTACTTTTTATCACCATAACCTGGCTTATCGAGTAACTGGAAGCCAAAAATCTCCCACACAGTACGCTAGATCACACATTAAAACTCCCAATCTAGATTCGGTGCAATGTTTCGGCATTCGTAATTGCACCCCTCGGAGAATGAACCGCTACCTTCAGCGCACCTAGGTACATAACATCACAGTCTCCCCAACAACACATCACCATATAAAAGCCATTTGTCCAAAACTTTAATCACCACTCTCAGCAGCGCCAACCAAAAAAAAAAAAGAACATCTGAAAATAGCCGAAGGGTCACCTAACGGGCGCGAAAAAACATCGACTGTATGAGCTCAATAAAAATTAAGATATTTCCATTGTTTCGGCCGAACTTCTGTCGGCTGACTGACTAACTGCCTGCCTACCTACCTGTCTTGGGTGTGGGTCACATCCATCCAAAGCGAAGTCGTTCCCGTCGTCATCGTCGTCCCCCAAACGAAGCACCCCATGGGAAAAACAATGACCATATAAAGATACCCACATACATATTCATTTCGGTTTCGGTGGTAACATTTTGGCAGCTTTTGTTTTTTCGGGGGAAAAATCTGCAGCACCCACACGCACACACTCACACGCGACGCCGTCCAGTCACATTAAGATTAGGATCGTAAAAAGAAGTTGGTCCGCGATATCATCTCCATTTCATCTGTCTTAATTCGGTGGACCCATCTGCCGCCCTACCGCGCAGTCGGAATGACCTCCACACGCCGCCCGCGCCCACCGGTAGGTCGTAGTCGTCGAGGTGTTTGGCGGAAAATTCACCGTTAGAAAGCGTTTCGGGCTTTTTATTGGGACGGGAAAATTTTTCGGACTGGGGCAATCATTTGGGAGATTGTTTCCTTTCTGCTGCGGGAGATGGGACTAGATGAGGGGTCCATATTCCTTTGTTTTCTGATTATGTGGTTTCTTCGGGGTCGAAGCTTGGAGAAGAGCCCGAGGGTCGTTAACAAACCTCATACATATACGTGAAGTACGACAACACGTTCTTCTCGCGTGGATCTCCTACAGAGCGCAATTAATGCTTCTCAAAGGAATGAACTAATTATTTCACCTAGCAGTGAGCTTATTTTGCTTGGCTAGCGTTATCGTGCGCCCGACTGTGTAGTAGTTGGTCAGGATAGAGTCTGGGGTGAAGACTTTTTAAATATTCTAAGCGTCAGACGTGTGTCACACGATGCATCATTACAAAGCCGCATATTTGGCAACACTGCACTGCTACCTACTTGATACCTGGTTGAAATTTCCGAGCGGCTAGTTGATTTGGGCATTAAGAGACAATCTGGTTACTTTTTGTAGTGTAAAATGAATGTTATATCTGGCAACACTGATCTGGCATTTGATACTACATCGTATCAAATAAAGACCAATATATCATATCCAAAACGCAAAAGGCAGAGTGTATAGTTCACTATAAAAGCAATCCGATATATTACTATATCGCTCGTTTGACGCTGGCAACACTGACCTTTAAGAGCCACACAAATGTCTTTATCTTAAACGCGATACGAAAAAGGTGATACGGATGTTGTAAGATGTCTCAAACACTATTATCTGCTTTCACATTATGGTACAAAACAGCTTTGGTACCTGGCAACACTGACGCTCCAATATCTAGTATCTAGTCAGGCTGAATATATAAAATCGTTTGCGAGATAAGCACGTCGAGTGTTCGGGAAAACTTATAATACCTCAGTACAATTCTGCAATCAGCACAGTGTATCATTCAATATTGAGTGGCAAAACTAGTTTGGTGGCTAGCAACACTGATTGATGATGTACAACCCAATTAAGCACAAGTAAAGCAAGGTTATAGTTTATGCAAGATTGCAAGATGCAACTTTAGTTAAGCTGACACGGTTTGAACATTTTATCCCAATTTATAGTTTTTGATTGCAATTTTTCCAGAAATCTTGAAAGTTTCGCAAGAATTGTGACTAAAACGTCTGATTGATGGTTTCCAGAAATGGCCTGTTTTTTTTTCTCCAGGTTTTTTTTTTCATGGAGAATTTTTCGAAAGCCGTTAGGTTATTTTAACAAGTATGCTTAAAAAAAGAAATTTTCCATGAACTATGGAATTATATGGATGCACTGGAACCAATTTTTTATGCCATGGACTGGTGATACATACATTTTAATATGCTTTCATGGTTTACAGGGGAGCCTAATAGCAAGGGGATTTAAAAAGTTTTAATGGACGACCCCTAATGAAACACCCTTGAAACCCTCGTGAACCCTCGAAACCAATAATATAAATCATTCTGAGACTCTCTTGGGGTCTCCAGTTCGCCTAGTGGTTAAAGCTATGGATCATCAATCTGGAGACGGCGGACGGCGTTCTGGTCGGGAAAATTTTCTCGACTCTCAGGGCATCGTATCATTTTACTTCCCACACTATGTACAAATTCAAAGCTTCCCACACTATGTGGAAATTCAGCCAAAGAAAGCCCTTCAAATAATAACTGTGGAATTGTTCTAAGAACACTATGTTGAAGAGAGGCAGGCTAAGTTCCAATGCGAACATCGAGCCATAAAGAAGAAGAAGAAAAGCTCCCTTGAAATATCACTGGAACACCCTTAATCATTCAGAGACCCCAACTAACTCCCTTGAGATCCCCTGACTCCACATGGAACTCCTTAGTAACACTCTGGAACCCCTCCTGAGGGTAGCTGAAACACTCTTGAGCTCCCCTGAATCTTTTTATAATCCCTTGAAACGCCATTGAAACATCATGCAACCCCATTGAATTCTCCCAAAACCTCCCGAAGCATCCGTCCCATTCCTTGAAACCACTAAATATTCTCTAAAATAACCGTGATAGCCCCGAAACCGCCTGAAATACTCTAAAACACCAATAAGACAACTCTTAAACTTGCTCAGACTCCGTGAAATGACCTTGAGACCCCCTCAAGCCACCAGGTCAGGAGATCTCAGGGGGTTTCAGAGGAACCATCTGAGATCTCTTGGAATACCCCTGAAATTCCCTTGACACTGAAACACTCTCAATAATTCGGAGACCCCCCGAACACCCCTGAGATCACCTGAATTCTCCTGGAACTTCTCCCAAGGCCAGATGAAACGCTCTTTAGACTACCCTGAATCGTTTTAAATCCCCTTGACATGCCCTTGAAACATCATGTCACTCCTTTGAATCCTTCTGAGACCTGCAAAAGCCTCCTGAGGCATGTTCTTCTCCAAGTGCCCATATGCCCCTTCAAACCGTTAATGACCCCCTAAAACACCACTGGGATTCTCAGAAATCACCTAAAACACCCATAAGATAACCTTAAACTCGCTGAAACTCCCAGAATCGTCCCTGAGCCACCCTGAAACCACCAGGAGCTCCTTTGAAACCCACTGAGATCGCTTGAAATGCCCCTGAAACCGATAACGTCCCTAAAATACCCATAAACTTCCCTGAAACGCCTCTGAAACCCATGATACCACTTAAAGGCTCCTGGAATTTGCTGAACGCCTCTAAAACCCCCTAAAGCCTCTTTGAAACTTTCCTGGAACTACTGTTGCACCCCTTTTTAACCCCCTTATCTTCCTGAAATCTAAAGAGTCACTACTTTATTTCATGAATCCCTCCAAAACTCAATGAAATCAGCCAGAGCACGCAAAAAATCTTCAGAGAGACCCTATGTTGGTCCCCCTTAAGACGCTCTAGATAGCCCTTGTGCCCCTCTCTCTCTTAAATCTTCCTGAGATCTTTTTTTTTTCTCTCCCCTATAAAAGCTACCCGACCGCCGTTGGGGATGTTTTAGAGAGTTTCTAGGTTCTCTCAATTGGCTTCAGGAGGTTCCGAGGGGTTTTAGAGGTGCTTCTGAGCCAGGACGCTTCAGCAGATCTCAGGGGAGTTCCAGGGGGTTCGAGCGGTTTCTAGGGGAATTCCAGCGGGTCACAGGAAGTTTCAGGGACATTTCAAGAGGTACCAGAGGGTACTAGGATGTCTCAGGGCCATTACGAAAGTGTTTTCGGGGGTTTCGGGGAGTCTCAGGTACGTTACATGGGGCCCGAGAGGGTTCTTTAGGGGGATTTCAATGGTATTTCAGGCAGCTTTAGAGGGCTTTCGGTGGGGTTCAGAGGCTTTACGGAGTCGTTTTCGGTGGTTTCGGATTATGCCATGTGGGTAACATGGGATGCGTGAGGGTTTATAGGGAGCTACGGAGGCATTTCAGAAAATTTCAGAGGATTTTCGGCGGATTTCAGAGGCGTTATGGAGGCGTTTCGGGAACTTCGGAGGGTCACATGAGGTTCGTGGCGATTTTACGGGGGTTTCAGAGGCATTTCTGTAAGTCTGGATTTTATGAAACCTCATAATTAAAACCCTTGAAACCCCTCGAAACACACCTGAAATGATTTGAATCGCCTCTGCAACACATTGCCTCTGTAATACATTGAAAGGCCCTCAAAAGCCCCAGAAACCCCCATTGCTTTAAGGGTGTTCCTGAACCCCCATTGATACGGCCCTGGCCTGAAATGGATCTAAACGCCCCCTTAACCACCGTAATCCCACTGAAAGGCACTTGAAATCATCATAATCAATTTGAAAGCCCCTACAACTCCTTGAAACGCCGTTGAAGGGCTCAAAAAAACTCCCTGAAATGTCACCCCTTGAAACGCCCCTGAAATGCTATGAAACGCCCCTGAAACGTTCCTGGAATTCTCTAAAATGCCTGGTAACGTGCTATAGAGGCTTCTGGGACCCCCTAATCTCTCTTATAGTCCCTTGAAGCGTCCCTGAAACCCCCTGAATATGAAAAAAATACTTAAATCCCCATAATCCTAAAAATTCAACGATATCTGATAGAATGCCATAAAAAGGCTCCTATAATCTCCTGAAATGTCTCTGAAGCCTCTTGGAACCCCCTGTATGTGAGCTCTCTGGGAAGTTCCTGGAAACACCCTTGATGCCATCTCAAACGCCCTAATGTCATAACAAAGTGTACCAGTGTACCTTCATTTAGGTAATGATTCGGTACTGCCTTAATAGAATTTTTACCAAAATGGATTCAATTTATTACTTAAATGGAGTACAAGGTTGCAAAGAGGTTTAATTAGCAAGAGTGACTTGAATAGGAGATTTAAAAAGGGTCAAGCGGGAGTTGCAGAAAACTTTCAAGGGAGTTTCAGGATGGGAGGTGCTTCAGAGGCGTTTTCGGGGGTTTTAAAAGATCTCAGGTGAGAATTGTCATTGGACATGGAACACAAAAAAAACCTGCAAAATTACGCCAGACTGAATTTTTTTTGGATTTCGTGTCAAAGTCGGCTCAATTTTATCGTATGTTGGGCCACTGTTGGACCAACATCGAACAACTGTCGGGTTGGGTGGCCAAAATAAAAACAGGTGAATGATAGGTTAATGTCGGGTATGACGTCATCAATGATGGTAAAAGCTTTAACCCTGCAACACCACATATTATGCTTCCTAGCTGGGGTTCAATTGAATGATAAATGGCTTGACTGATGCTTGAGCTGATTATCAATTGCATGAGTGGTTGCCTATCTCAATTTCATCTGGAAATGTCGTTTGATACTGACACTTCGCCACACTGAAGAGGGGGTTTAGGTACATCTCTCAACACTGGAACCCTCCTCCCACCAATATCCCCTTATATCCCGTAAACCAACCTTATACCTAATCTTAAGTACTACAACTGTTCTGAACACAATCAAATTATATTTAGGTAACGTTACCTAAATGGAGGGACTTAAATAGATTTTTCCTAAATGGATTCTACCTAAATGGAGGTTTGAGTGCATATGGATTTGCATTCTACAGGTTCGGCAGTGTTACCAGCTACTTAGTCAACTCTGCGCCATTTATTGAAACGCTATTCAAGGAAAAATGTCTTAGAATACCGCTTCAACAGTGTATCAGAACTTAAGACGCACAAATCTCAAGAAGCAAGCGCCAGACAACAGTGCATTTTATTATTCTGTTCTTGCTCACCTTAAAATAAGAAGTTCAGGTGCGCTGGTTTTGTTTACGAAGAGATTTGTGCTTTCAAAATCGTGAGTAGGTGCCAAAGTCGGCCATTTTGGGTTTCTAACAAGGCTGTCCTTAACTATATGAGTAGTTCAATACTATCAGTGTTGCCAGCTACAAAAGGAAATTTGACACAAAATAACAATTCTATATGACCCTTGACACCTTCTACAAATACTAAAGATAACAATTGTTCTGTTGTAGTATGTACGAGATTCACTTTGCTTCACTTAACCAGTGTTCCCGGTTTAAATCAAATTATGTACATTTCATAAAACAACACATGGTGCTTGGCAGCTGGAACCTACTCCAACCTTGCTAAATTTACTCTAAATTTGCAATACTGCATTAAATTTCAAGTATTATACAAGCATCAGCAGTGTTACTAGCTTCTAAATCAATATTGTTGTTTGTTTATTACCAGGGATTTTAACCTTTTATGGGTCATTCATCCCGTTCTAAATCAATATTGTTTATTTCTTCATTTAAGTAGTTGATGCAGTATAGAAAATATAGAGTGAATCAATATTGTGTGCATCAAGTGAAAAGTTCGATGACCCTTTTTACCAAAGAAATTTGACAATTCGGTTTTGAATGCCTTTTTGTAAGACCTAACTATTTAACTGTACCTGGGCAGTGCTGCCAGTTATCCATAAATTGGTGTGGAATCTCTTAAAACATCGAATGGCATATATTATACACACGCTACACGCTAAGAAAAAGTTACTCTAAAATGAGTAAGATGCACACAAAACTGAGCTAAACTGGAACAGCTAAAAAAATGAGTAAATTGCATTTCCAGCGATAGCGCTGGCCCAAGTGCAAAAATCCAAACAATTTAAGCCGTATAATATTCTTCACATCAGCAAAAATATTATACAACTTAAACTGATGAGATTTTCGCACTTGGGCCAGCACTATCGCTGGTAATAAAATTTACTCAATTTTGAGTTGTCCCACTTTAGCTACAAAATGAGTGAATTTTCTGACCGTGTAGTTGGATCTTTTCCAGATCTCACAGATTTGGACGTGTTTGATTCATCTTGCAAAACTTGTCGCCGTTATTCGAAATGTCTTATTAGTCCGACTTCACAGCCTTTCAGCTCACCCAGCTGTACGAGAAAGCGAACCACTGAAACAAACACTTCGCGCCTTAATGTATGTGGGAAAATCGCCGAATTTTTCCTTGGACCCCACGGACCGACAAATGCGTGTACCACGATGCGATTAAGCGCGGATTGCGTCCCGAGCATCGCTTGGAGGAAAAGCTGTTACACTTTGTTTTCATATGGGAATGTGTCCGTTCGGTCAGCAATCGGTAACTTCTTCGTACACCGATCCGTGGGACCCCTGGACGTTGCCGCGGTGGAACTTTTATATCAATTAAAATTGTAAAGAGACTACCGACCGAGTGCGGCGGTGGTGTTGCTATGCTATAAGAGGGGGTGGAGGACTTCAGGTGTAACTCGCAGATGAATGAGAGCCGGGCGAACTGGACTTGGGTCAGTCGCAACGCAACCAGCCAGCCAGCACAGCGTCATAAATTATTAATCATTCATTTTTCGGACCAAAGTGTTTTATTTGTTGCGGGCGTTGTTGGTGATGATGGGAATGAGTGTGTCGCCGGTGTCCAAGGTACGAGCAGGCGGTCTGAGCAATAATTACGTGAGAGAGCTACACTATCAGGTTATAAATTGACGATGGAAATATGTGAGATAAATTGGATGGAAGATGTGAAACCGCAGCCGGTATGATTAATTTTGGAGTGAATTTAAGGGCTGCAAAATCAAATATCTGTTTAACTGTTACTTCTGCTGAAACGATTTAATGAGAATATTGTTCAAATAGCTGATTCCAAACATAAAACTACTACTTAGCCTGAGTAGTACGCTTCCTACGTCAAAATTTGGTCCAAAAATATTGAAAACTTATAATCTGTGGCCAAAACAGTACTATTCTCCAACGCCATTTATGGGAACAGAAGGGTACACCTTATTCAATGTATTGTAGATGCATCCACTTCTGATCCTCCATCAAATATAAGGTCTTGTTCTCGGTTGTATTCCTCCGTCGAAATTATTCCAAAAATCTTCGATGTGCGAACAATGACGCATTCTTGTACAGTGCGCCGCTTTTAGTGGCATAAATTTTTTTGCATATGGTTTCGATCCATGCTTTTCTGCGCTTCTTCCATTACACTCTACTCGTGTATATGGTTCTCGCTACGGTGGTTTCGTTTCTGTTGTATTCCTCCTATGTACCGTTCTCTGTTGGACCAGCCATAAGATTCAACATCTGATCCTGGCGGCATTCTTCTCGTTCGTCACTCGTTGGTACTCCTCGTCATCACTGCATCTCTGATAGCTATTTTGACACGTTTTTTTTTTTTTGGGAGCTCACCTTTGAAATCATCGGATAATAGTATGGTAAATATAGATTTCGAACGGTTACGAGATGTTAAAGTTGCCCTGGATTGAGACAATTTCTTTAAACATTTATTCACAAAATATTCGAAATATGCTAATCTCCTCCTTTCATTTCCTCTTCAATTTCAGTGTTCAGTCTGGACTCCCCGCTCGGGCTCTTTCCTCCCGGGATGGACCCCGGCAAGATGTACAGTCCCCTGCTGGAAATGTCCGACCCCCGTGGGATGCACCACGACGGCCCACCGTTCCATTTGAAAAAGAAACGTAAGTATTATCGCAAAAAAAAAAATATCAAATCCTCAGCAGAAGTTCATTGCAACACGTTAATGTTATCTAGCGAAGGCGAGCGAGCGGCGGGTGCATCGTGTAGTGCCAATTAAAATTTTCCCCTTCCCCACTACTGTGATGGACGGCGACGCCGCCGCCGGTAGGGCGTTCTAAATCAGAACCTACCGAAAGTATACGTTAATTATCATCGTCATTGCCAAAAAATCCAAAGTGTACTGTTATTTTTTATTTACTCGTTTTTTCGGGGGTGGATTTGTGAGAAGACTGCTGCAATGCAGACGAAGTCGCAGTCGGGTCGGAATGGCAGCAGTAGCAGCAGTGGCATTATTGATGTAACTTTAACAAAACCGCACTGAAGGAAGACATCGCCAAAAGTTACACCGGCACATGTCGTAAATTGAAAAGCAAGGGGGAACGAGGGAAAATTCACCTTCAATGAGTTGAAGTACTGTCTGTTGAACTGGGAATTGATGAGTTTTCCGATGATTGCAATGCTATTCTTGGATAAAAACAGTACCTACTTATCAGAAAGGGTTACTTTCAACTGGATTTAAAACTTTCGTCAATGACTGCCTACTCCGGCACTGGAAGCAAGTAGGAGAGATTGGTCTAATACGCATCCTCTGAGGAATGGTTCAATTTTACCAATAGATTGCAAAGCAAAGCAAAGCAAAGCAAAGCAAAGATAACCGTACACATCGTAGTTGCTACTCCGTGATTGACCAGAACAATCGAAGTTGCCCAGAGAGCCAATGAATGTGAAAGCTTGGGACTAGCTAACCATTCTCCATGTGCACAATTCGAGAGTTCAGCTATTTAAAGTCAATAACGGCGCTGGCCACGTCCTTATGGTCATCAGGAAAGGGAAGGAATGTTAGTTCGACAACCGTTGCTACTAGAAACCGTGGAATCCACAGCATCCCCACAGTTGTCACGGGAAGGAATGGTGGTTAGTAGGGTAGGGTAAGGTGTGGATCTAGGAGCCACCTCTGTTAGGTGATATGATCCACTAGTTATATGGAAATACACGTCGCGGTCTTCATCACGATTATGATTTATTTGATCACGATGACCACTGATCCCGGATTTCGTGCTCGCGTTTCCATCGCCCTACCGTGGAAACCGACTGATCTACGATTATTGTAGCGCGATTCTGAACCCGGATTTTTCACTCGCACTTCCATCGCCCTACCGAGAAAACCGACTGACCAACGAATATTGTAGCGCGATTCTGATCCCGGATTTTTCACTCGCACCCCCATCACTCTTACCTGAAAATTGTCTGCCATTCGAAAATTTCAATTTTACCAATAGATTGCATTGAAAAAGTTCAATATATTTTCTACAAGAGCCAGATGATAGCCATTTCTCAAAAATTTGTGAAGAATTAGCCTAAGTTAAAATTCACGAATAAAAAGAAATTGGAAAAAAAAATTCAAAAATTGTTATTTTTTGACAAATAAAAGTGGCCCTCACGTCGAAATTTTAATTGGAAATACATCTGAAATTATAGTTACATGTTTGTCAAAAACTATAAATTATGAAGGCATTCTTTACAATGCTCAAGGAGTTCCTAAATAAATACCTCATGAAAAAAAAATCAAGACTTGCGTTACCTGTGGGTGTTTTGTTACAAGATATTTTCAAAAAAAAAAAAATGGTGAATATGACGCTGTGGCTTATTTTTCAAAAGTTGTTGAAACCTGGAAATTGTAAGCTCTTTTGGATTCAAATGTCATAGAAAGAGAATCCTCTGAGTTTAAGCCAAAAATATTGAGATTTAAAGGTGGCGCATTAGCCTCAAAGTTAGATTTTCGAGATATGTATTTGATGAGCATTATTTTTTTCCAAAAAAGTCACGCAAAATATGAGGTTTTTTTTAATTTCTTTTTTTTTCTTCTTTTCACATAAAAAACAACTCGGGCCTCAACGATAACTTTTGAATCGCTTGACCAATTTCAATTTTTTATGCGGGATTTTGTAGATATTTCTAATGCCTAACTTTGTTCTGAACGATTTACTCGTCAAAATATTCATTTCTATGATACTTTTCACTAAAAACTGCCAAAACCAACCTTAAAATTTGAGTTTTTTTTATAGATTTTTATTTTATTTTTTTTCAAACCACTCCAACAATTGAAATATTTGTCCATGTTGAAATTATAATTACAGGTATAGTTTATTCTCAGCATTTTCATGCAACGAAAATATCAAAATGAAACATACAAAATCACGCTAAAGATTTGAAGTTGGTCAAGCGGTTAAAAAGTTATCGATCCCTCATTTTTTTTTGTAAAAAAAAAAGAAAAAAAAAATAAATGAAATTTTTAAAAACTCGTATTTTGTTTAACTTTGGAAAAAAGTAATATTCTAAAAGTTTATTCGGAAATCAATTTGTGAGAGATTCATGAAAAAATATTGAAATTTTGTTGAAAATTGAAAATATAAATGGCACTAGTGGTGAAAACATAATTTTGATTACTATTAATATTCAACTTTGAGATGATAGCGCCACCTCTAAATCTCAATATTTTTTGCTCAAACTTCAGTGCTTTCTCTTTTTGTGTCATTTGAATCCAAAAAAGCTTACAAACTCAAGGCTTCAACAACTTTTGAAAAAAAAAAATAGCTGCAGCCTAGTGAATATTCTTCCAATGTTCTCTGTGGATTCCCAGAAAATTGGATTTGCACTAAAAATTCACCATTTTAAGCAGGATTCCATCAACATGGGTTACATGACTACAGAAAACGACGAATTCGACTGTTTTCGAACCTATCATCGTAAGGGTAGTAAGTGATGGTCGTTGAGGTCAAATTATTTATCAAAATGAACACAATGGGTTCATAAAGAAATCTCATAATGGCTTGGGTCGCAATTCCTCTTGATGGCAAGCTTGGATTTTTAATTATTTTGGAGGAATTTTTTACTCTTTCAATACTGACTTACCATTATTTTCAGATTTTTCAATAGTTTTATTCAGAATGTGTTCAGAATTCTATCAAAATATTCGACATATCATCTTTAGGGGTTCTAATAATTTTACTTCAAAGTTCTCTGTTCTTTTATTAACGTATATCTAAAAATAAACAATTTTAACTTCAGGGTACTCTCGAGAAGCTCTAGCAATACTATCTATAATTTCACCCAAAAGAGACTTTGTAAAAAGTTGCCTTCAGAATTGCGTCAACAGTTTTAGAAATTTGGTAGCATTTTCCTTTTGGTATTTTACCATACACACTTTCAGGAAAAAACGTGCTTAGGATTATTCCATGAATTTTAAATATTTTTTCATTAAATTTAAAAGGGATTTTTGAAGGAGTATTTTTCAGTCTCCCAATTTATGATCATGTTTCTCTGAGTTTAATTTTAAATTCTATCTACGCTGTAATTTCTTCAGGAGTTGGACCACTGTTGTGACTAAGAATTATTTCCGAAAGCCCCTTCATAAACCATTATTCCACATTTTTTCTTTTCTGTAATTATCGAGGAATTTAAATTCCTGCAGGAATTTCTTTTATGTTTTTAGCAAAAATCTTGTATAAATTTCTAGAAAATTCTTCAGGGTTACCTCCAGGAACACTGGGGATTGTTTCAGGATGTATCAAAACATTTCTGGAATGTTCACGGAAACACGATTCTTGCAGGATTTCTTAAAATGGTTTAAACCAGAGTTTTTCTTGAAGTTCATTTAGTAGCCCTTCAGAATACTTCGTTATCTATGCACTTCTTCGAAAGTTCTTTAAAAATACCATCGGAATTTCCAGGAGTTTTTCTTCGGAATTTATTTCTTCGGAAATTCTTCTACCATTTTTTAAAGAAATTGGTCTAGGAATGTCTCCGGGGATTTCTCCAGGAATTCCTACAAAGTTTTCTTCAAAAGGTGAAATTACAGGAGTTTTTATCACAAAAACTCGGAGATTTTTTCAGAAATTCCTCCAAAGGTTCCTTCAGGCTTAATTCCATAGATTCTGGGAATTTCTCGGGAATTTATTTGCAATATTTTTTTTCTAGAAAATTCTCAAGAGATTCTTCTGGAGTTTCTCCTAGAAGTTTTTCCAATAATTCCCCTAGGTTTTCCTCCAGGTTTAGCTTCGGATTTATTCAGATCTTCTTCCAGGCATTTTTTCTGAATTTTGTCTTGAGATTCTCTCAACAATTCCTGCAGAAATTAATCCAGAATATATTCCATGTCTTTTTCAAGAATTCCCTATATTTGCCCTATATATACCTTCAGTGATTCCAGAGTGCCCACAATTGCAAATTGAATTTCTCCAGGATTTTTTTTTTAAATTTTTGTATGTTTAAGCAAGATTTTGTTCAGAAATTTCTACAGGTAGTATTTTAGGAATTTTTGTGCACAAATCCCTTCAGAAAGTGTGTAAGACGATGTGTAGCCGTGCGATTAGGGTCATCGAGCTTCTAATCGCACCATGCTATGGGGTGAGGGTTCGATTCTCGCTCCGAGCAATGATACTTTTCGTGAGAATAGTTTCTTCTCCGTATCCACTGGTGCATGCTCCGTGTGTCCCTTGTCTAGTGTTAAGTTGTTATGCAGTATGTACAGCCTCTGGCTGAAGACCGCGTCCGCGTCTTTTTCTTTTTTTAAGATTTTTTGAGAATTATTTCAGATGTATCCTCTGGAGCTCTTCTAAGTAAGGGAGTATCCATTTGGTACGTCACGCTAAAATTGGGAATGTTTGACCCCCCCCCCCCCCCCCCTCTTCGTACTTGTTTTTCCTACTCTTAATACATTGCTTGTAACACTTTCACAAACCCTCCCCCTCCCTCCTAGGAACGTGACGTACTTAATGGATGACCCCTTAAGGAATCCTAAGAAATTCATCGAGGGATTTTTTAAGAATTCTACCAGTACCTTTGTCTACGATTGTGCAAATATTTTTAAGAGATTCCTTCAGAAATTCCTCTACGGATTTTTGTGGACATCTCTCCAGAAATTTCTAGAATATCTTTTTTTTTAATTACTTGCTGAGTTGTTCCGGAAGTTTCTCATTATTTTTCTCTGAGAATTAAGGGGATATCTTAATGTGTTTCTTCAGGAATTCTCATAAGCTTTATCCTACGCATTCATTCAGGAATTGCTTTAAAGATAACTTCAGATATTGCCCCAGAAATTTTTGTACAGGAATTTCTCCAAAAAAAATTCAAGAAGTGCTTCCAGTAGTTTCCAAAAAAAACTTCGGAAGATTTTTTTATTTTATTTTTTGTTAAGCAATCCTCAAGGAATTAGTCAGCACTTCTTTCAGGGATTCCTTAAGGAATTCATGCATGAATTCAAGTAAATTTCGTTTCTTCAGGAATTCTTATAAGCTTTATCCTACGCACTCATTCAGGAATTGCTTCAAAGATAACTTCAGATATTGCCCCAGGAATGTTTGTACAGGAATTTCTCAAAAAAAATGTCAAGAAGAGCTTCCAGAAGTTTCCAAAAAATCTTCGGAAGTTTTCTTTTTTTTAATTTTTAAGCAATCCTCAAGGGACTAATCAGAAATTCCTTCAGGGATTCCTTAAAGAATTCATGCATGAATTCTAGTATTTTTCGTGCAATTTCTGGAAGAATTTCTGAAAAATTCCTAGAGAAGTACCGGAACGAAATCTTCAGGGTCAGACATCCCAGGAGATATTTCTGATGAAGCCACAGGAGCAATTTCTAAACAAAATCCTTGTAGGAATTTCTGCAGGAGTCACTGAACGATTTTTTTTTCAAATTCTTGGAGACACTCTGGGAGAGATTTCCGAACAAATTTCTTTATAATTGGTAAAAAAAAATCGAAAGCATATCTAATTTTCTATTTTTAGAAAAATCCATGAAAGAACTTTTGAAGTGATCCCTCGCTGAAATTCCTGAAGAAATCAGAAGATGAAAAAAAAAATTTCAACGGAATTTCAGAAGGAATCCCAGCAGGAGCTCCTGAAGATATCTTCAGTAGCGTCACTGAAGAAATCTTAAAAAGTACCTTTGATTGAATCTCTAAAGCAATATCTTCTTCTTCTTCTTCTTCTTGGCGTAACGTCCTCACTGGGACAAAGCCTGCTTCTCAGCTTAGTGTTCTATGAGCACTTCCACAGTTATTAACTGAGAGCTTCCTCTGCCAATGACCATTTTGCATGTGTATATCGTGTGGCAGGCACGAAGATACTCTATGCCCAAGGAAGTCAAGGAAATTTCCTTTACGAAAAGATCCTGGACCGACCGGGAATCGAACCCGTCACCCTCAGCATGGTCATGCTGAATACCCGTGCGTTTACCGCCTCGGCTATATGGGCCCTTTTAAAGCAATATCTTAAGAAATCCCAAAAAAAAATCATGAAGGAAACTTAGGAGGAACTTCCTAAAACCTTTTTGGAGAAATGCCTGGAGAAACTGTTCGAGAGTCCCTTGATGTAAATCGATTCTGGGGGATATTCTGATGAGTTCCTGGAGAAATCTGTGACCGAATTCTTGAAAAAAAAAATCCTGTAGTAGTACCTGGAGAAACGCATAGATAAGTGTTTTCATAGATCTCTGGAAAAAACTCTTGAGATATTTCTTAAGGAATTACCATAGAAATTTCTAGGCAATATTTAAGAAAAAAGTCCTCAAGAATTTGTGGTGAAGCAATTGAAGCTTTCCTTAGAAGAAATGCGGGATAAATTTCTGGAGAAACGCATAGAAGAATATCTGGAGGAAATCCTGCAGAAATCTTTGGAGAAATTCCTGCGAGAATCGCCTAAAGTGACAATGCAAGAATTTCTGGAAGAGTTCCTGCTGGATATTCTGGATGAATCCCTTAAAAGTTTCTAGACACATTCATGCGAAAATTTCCAATGAAATTCTTAGAGCCATTCCTGGACAAATCTGTGATAGACTTCCTGAAGAAATACCTAAAAGAATTTGTGAAGGAATCGCTGGAAACATTAAAAAAAAAAACACTAGAAGAATTTATAAAAGATTTTTTAACGGGTTTCTGAAGAAATGTAGGAAATTCTAAAAGACTCCCTGGAGAAATTTACGCTGATTTTTTTCAAACGACTCCCTAGAAGAATTTCTAAAGTAACTACTGGTGGAGTTTCAGAAGGAACCTAAAGATATCTTCCAAAAAGAGTTCGTGGGAAAATTCATGAGGGAATATCTGAATGAAGCCCAGGCGACATCCTTCTTATCTCTGAAAAAAAAAATTAAAAAAAAAAACAATCGGTAGCCGTTAACCGTTATTCAACGGCGTTAATTTCTTTAACGATTCAGCGTTTCAGTTATTTTCTGCTTTTCTCGTAAACCAAAACCTCCATTTAGGTAATGAGTCGGGACTGCCTAAATAGAATTTTTACCTAAATAGATTCATTACCTAAATGGATTCAGTCTATTGCCTAAGTACAAGGTTGAAAAGAATTTCAAGAAGGGAGAGTGACTAGGAGATTTAAAGGGGGTCATGCGGAGTTCCAGAGGACTTTCAAGGGAGTCTCTGGAAAAGAGGGGCTTTAGGGGCATTTTCGGGGGTTTTGGAGGTTCTCAGGTCAAACTTGTCATTCAAACAACTAGATGAGCACGAAACACGAATAACCCTGCAAAATTCCGCCAGACTGAAAAAATATTCAATGTCGGGTCAATTTTTATCGTATGTTGGGCCACTGTTAGACCAACATCGAACAACTGTTGGGTTTATATTGATGGCGGTCTGAAATTTAAGATGGCGGCTTAAAATTTAAAATGGCGGCTGTTTAATGGAGTTTTGGGCTATAAAACCATGCAGTATGAGTATACTTGGTGTGAGTAAGATGTCAGGAGTCCAAAAATGGGAACCTGAATATCAAAGACGGCGGTCTAAAATCCAAGATGGTGGCACAAAATGCAAGATGGCAGCTTATTAATAGTTTTTAGGCTCTAAAACCATGCAACATGGGAATATTTGGTGTGGGAAAGATGTCCAGAGTCCAAAACTGGATCCTTAAATGAATATCAGAATTTCCAAGACAGCCTTACGAAAAGAGCGAACCGTTCGGCAATTTTTCATGGATCATTCGTTGCTTTTTATATGCCATAAAACATTTTCCCTATAAATACTGCAGTGTGTTGTTGGCGCATATTATACCAATTCTCCCTATAACGCTCCGCTCAAGCAAAAGGATATGAAATTATCGTATTTTTTCGCCATCGTCCTCGCTGTCGACGTCGTCGTCGTATGTTCGTTCCAGGCTTCCCCTGTTGCCAAGAGGGCCACATTTCCCCATCAGACGCAGAGGAACATCGAAAGCCGAAAAAATAAAAACGGATGCTCATATTCATAACGATGTTTATAAACTTACATGTCTGTCTCTCGGTCGACTCCTGGCTCTTGGCGTGTGTCATCGTAGTCGTCGTTCGTTCTGGAGTTGGTTGTTGGTTGTTGGTTAGCTCGGTAGCTCTAGCTCCCAGGCATGTCTCCGCTTCCTTTCTGAGCTCTGTCTGTGCGGCGTATGTCGTAGGTTCAAAGTTCCCGGAACAGTAGTGGAACCCCACATGCTCCCCGCATGTGCTTCCTGGTGCTACAGTTTTTTTTTTCACTTTCTGGTGGAGCACCAACCCCTGAGAGATGGCAACATTTTTGGCGGAAATTTGCCAAATAAATTCGGTTTCCACGTTCACATTCCGGCCCCGGCCTGTGTGTGATTATCCATGTGGTGAACGATTCAACCGGGCGTTGAACGACTTACGTTACGTACGGAGAAGTGCAGAGCCGACCGTGTATGATTGTGTGGTTTATTTGGGGCCGGGGCCGCCGCGCCGGTAGTTCATAGAGTTCTTTTGGCTCGGCTCGTGGAGTTGGCCGAGTGCCACCACCGCCAGTGCCAGTAGGATTGTGATGGAAAGGTAAGGAAGTCTCTACCTTCTATTCATAGTCCTGGAAGAGAATAATGTGGTTAAGAGAGCTTCGTGGCAGGGTTAAACCGGTGCGATGGTAGTTCAGGTCACGGAAAGTTGACGTTATCTTGTGCAGTCATCGGCAATTTGCAGTTTCTACTTCAGTGGATGTGGGTTTGAGTTCGCAATTGGATGGTTTATTGGGAGTTTATGGAGGAGATGGAACAGGAAGTGTTAGCTTTGGTGATGTGTGAAATACTATTCATGGGAGTGTTGGAATACACAGCTGAAAGTGAATGTTGAAAACTAGCCAAAATAAGTAGCTTCTAACTGACAATCCCCTATGCAATTTGTTCCAAAGTTTAAAAGAACTGGTTACAAGGTATCCAACTTATTAACGACGTCACTCAGCGCTACCTAAACGCTCATAATTGCCAATCTCACTCACATCAATTTATCACACTTTATCCCGCGCTTTTTAACCCGCCCTCAAAAGATCAAGCCAGACAGAACCAAACACTCCCAACATGCCGGAATCCCTAAAACCCTCATTTTTCACGACCGCACTCTTGTGTGATAAAATTATTCATATCTTTGGCTTTATCTCAAACTTGATCAAGACACATAACCCCCATCTGCACGCGCGCGCTTTTATGGTTCATCGGAGTTCTCCTCTTCCCGACCGCCACTCCGACCATCAACAACTGATTAGCACACCAGTGCCGCCAGTGTAGTGTGCATCGCGGTGGTGGCGGCATCCAAACCAGCTCAGAATTACAATCATAAATGATGCCAACGCCGAGAGGACGACGACGGCGACGTGCGAGAAATCCTTCCATTCGATCCGCGCGCCACTCTATATTGCTTGCTATCGAAGTTCCATCGCGCGCAGTATCATCCAGCAGACGAAGAGTCAACCATGAAAACAGCGATGCGATGATGATGAACGATTTGGTGCTTGATGGTGGCGTGGCGGCACGGCGTGATGGAGGCGATGACGATGTTAAAAACAAACACCCTTCCGAAAGCTGCCCCGAAGTTCATATGTTGCCGGGCCGGGCCGGGATGGAACTGGGTTGACGACGACAAACTTTCCGAAGCAATAAAACGCTCGATTGAAACTCTGTTTCAGACTTTAAAATGTGTAGCATGCGGAGGTGCTCTGAGGAGACTCGACTGTTCTGTAGGGTTGCCAGATGCACAAAACTAAGCTAATTCCAAACGTTGAAGGCAAATCTACTAAACCTTTAGAATAGTTAAATATTTTGGATTGGCTTTCTCATTCACTAGGCCAAGACAAGTACATATTTTATACTGTTCCGACGTTTCGGCCTTTTGGTTGTGGCCTTCTTCAGGGATTGTACTGTCTACTGTCTACTGCCATAAATAATATCTCCTGATTTGCCTATGGGAGGGAAGATTTAGTTTTCATGCCTGCTGTTCGCTAGTTTAACAATTTTGAAATTTTTTCTTTTAGCTACACAATTACTCAACACTGCAACGACCGTTTCAAAATGGATGTGATTTAATGTTTTCTATATTTCATCGTTCAATCTAATACACCTAGTGTAATGACTGGTGCACGCCACATTAACAACCAGGACAAGGTTTCATATCCTAATCCCGGTAAATGCCCAAAATGTGAATTGCAGCATGAATACTTGCACACATCTTAAAGGCAGTTTTTAGGAAGAGAATATGCATTGCCATATCCGATTCCTCTACTATCTATAATAACATATACTCTCTCATCTCTACACACCTGGCCAAGTCCCTGCTAGATTTTATAAATTTCATAAGTTTATACACTGGAACCTCTTTTAATGCACTTGGCTGAGGGAGAATAATTTGAAATAGCCCAGAAAAGGGGGATCCAAAGGGCTTTTAAGGGATTTGAGGAGCCTTTTAAGGGCGTTCTGTCAGGTTTTGTTGGCGATTACGAGTAATTCGGGGGCATTTCAATAGTATTAAGAGACGTTTCAAGGAGCTTTGAGGGCAATTTAGGAGCCTTTGAAGGGCGTTGCAAGGGATTTGAGGGGTGTTTCAAGCACGGTTGCAAAAATTCCGTAGCTTCCAACGAACGTGAGTTTTTGTTTTTGTCTTTTCACCACACCGCTTCTGACGTTGAAGCCCCTGTCCTTCACGGAGGCAATTGAAAAGAGAATAAAAATTCTCTCTTCGCTCACACCGGGAAGACGGCGAGGTTCAAAAGCAACATTTTTCCTGTGACCGGCACTCAAACGACAAAAATTCACCACGTTTGCTTATGGGCGAGTCGCATTCATGCGGCCGGCGTTGACATGAAGCATCCATCAGCTCAGAGCGTGTGTTGATGATGGTGCAGTCATTACCACCACAATGTAGTTGAATTTTTCTGCGTTCACTTTCAAGTATCTCACAGCGGAGCTGAAAATGAATGTCAAAAACATTCAGTTCAGCAGAAATTCATTCAATTGAATGAGATTTTTGCAACCCTGGTTTCAAGGCATTTCGGAATAATTTCAAAGAATTTCAGAGGGTTTCAGGAACATTTGAGGGCATTCCTTGAGATGTTAGGGGCGTTCGATAGCATTTCAGGAGCTTTTCAAGGGATTTTCAGGTGCGTTTAAGGGGAATTCTGGAGCCTGTTAAAGCCGTCCAGGGGGGTTTCAGAGGCATTTCAAATTGATTATGATGATTTCATGGGCGTTTCAATGAGATAACGGAAGTTTCAGGGACGTTTCGAAGCATTTCAGGTCAGGGTCGTATCAGGGATTTCAAGAACACCTTTAAATCAAAGGGCATTCCAGATGCGTTTCAAAGGATATTGTGATGGGGTCACTGAGTATCATCTAAAACTTCCTGAAATGCTTCAAAGATCTCTCCAAAACTCCCTTGGACCCCATGTAACGCACCTGAGACGCTCCAAAACCCCCAAAAACACCTCCGTAACGCCTCTAAATCCCGTCGAAAATGCTGTGAAACTTTCTGAAATGCCTGAACATCATTGCAATAGTTTCCATCATTATTAAATTTCCCTATGCATAATATTGGTTCTGAGTAGCTTCCCTCTTTTTTTGCAGAACATAAAAAGGTGCGTTAATCAAAAATGCATTACATGCATAAAAAGAGGTTTTAGTGTACTTTATAAGGTTATTTGAAACTTTCAACAATTATGCAATAACATGAATCAAGACAACATAGCAAGAGATGTACTAGGTTTAGGTTCGTCTAGGCTACATGGCGATCACCACACACTATATGGTCGCTCATGAAAATCAAACCAACTGTCGTTTATAGTGATTTGTGTTAACATAGTGATACGATGCCTTTGAGCAAACTGCCTTTCTAATAGTAAATTTCATTTTTTTTATGATTCAAATTGATTGCACGATATCTAGTGATGGAAATAATTTCCAAAAAATGCCGTTGCTATCGAAATTTTTCGCGCTATTATATAAGGTACCCCGGGGCAAGTGAGAATCCGTGGAAAGTGAGACCTACTGCTATTTTTTTTTAAGGCAAACATTCTTCATGTTAAACATAGGTATCAACGGACCAACGGATATTTTAAATTCAAAAATTGTTATTATTCTCACCATAAAGAGACCTTATATGTTATTGTTGTTCAGATTTTCTTCGTGACGTGAAAATACACTTTTGTTTCTTACATGTACCCTTGTCCCTCAAAAGTATAAGGAAACATCTGTGATCGTGAGACTTCTGCCAAAAGTGCTTTCAGAAATTTTATAAAAAAGGAATATATCAGGGATTCTTATGATAGTTTCTCCGGGGTTTTTTTTAAACAACTCTTTAAAGATTCTTCCAGAGAAATTCCTTCAAAAATCTTCCAAAAGACCCCTTGAAAATATTTTCATTAATTACTTTCGAAAATTTCCCCATGGATTCCCCAACAATTCCTTCGCCAATTTGAAGACAAATAAGCCTTCAAGGGAATTATTAGGAAGCTTTCTTCAGGGATGGCTTCAAAATTCATCTAAAGAATTCTCTAAAAAATACATCAGATATTTATTTATTTTTTTTTGTGAAAATTATGAAAAAAATCTAAAAAAATTTCAGAAATACCTATTTGTAGGCTGCACAAAATCTTTTTTCAAGGACTTGTTCAGACATTAGTTTAAGCATTCCTCCACAAATTTCTTCAAAAAATCCATTGCGAAATTGTCATGGATTTCTAACGGATGTTCTCCAGTCATTTTTTTGGAAGATACTGTGAGGATTGCTTCAGAAATTACTGAGGGTATTGTTACGTACCTACAAATGGTGATAATACGAAACCCTGAACGTCTATGGCTAGTAGTACACAGGGTCAAATATTTGACAAGGAAAGAACTCAAGAAACAACATCAGTTTGACACTAATGAAAATTCGATCGAGTCAAACAAGATGTTTGAGCATTGGTTTCTTTTTGGATAAAGGTTTGACCGTGTGTACCAACAACTTATTTCTTCATTATGTGTGTTTATGTCAGTCTTCGATGGAAGTAGGACTGGATAGAAGCTACATTAATGTTTTCGAACTGATCAATTTAGAATAAAATTTATAAAACTTATTGCGGCCCTGCAATCCAAGATGTATTATTACTGCCCTGCTAAAAGATTCGGTTTACTTCGTTGCTCCTTCTAACGGATATGTTTAAGAAAAATCTTACATGAAATTCCTCCATGAATTAATTTAGCAATTTCTCCAGATTTTCGTTCGTTAATGCCTCTTCCAGGAACTTCTTCAAGGATTTCTCTAGGAAATCTTCTATAGATTTGATCAGATATCCTTTTTTTTTAGAAAATCAGAGATTCCTTCAGAAAATATACAGTGATTGTTCTGGAACAAATCATTCGTGGAATTGCTTCATGAATTTCTTCAGCAATTCATCCAGTTTTTCTATCAATAACTAGAGATTCCTTGCATAGATTTCCTTGGTAATCTGTCAAGAGATTATTTAAGATATCTTCCACAGATTCATTCAAAAACCTCTTTGGATTTTTTTTAAGAAAATCATCTAGAGATTTCTTTGGAAATTCCTCCAAAGATTCCTTCAAAAATGTCTCTTTAGATATCTATAGATTTTTTTCCAAGATTTTCTGAAGAAAATTTTCCATAAATTTCTAAATTAATTGCTTCATGGATGCTTCATTAAACCTTTCCGAAATTCCTTCCAGGAATTCTTTAAAAACGTTTTGGATTGCTTGAAAAACTTCTCAATGAATGTCTCAAACATTCTTCCTGAAATCCTTCCATATATTTATCCAAGTTTTACTCGTCCCCCATAGAGCTCTTGCAGATTTCCTCAAAGAATTCCGTATGAACCCATTCAAACACTCCTTTTTTTAGGTGTGTCACGGATTCTTCTCAAAAAACGTCCAGCATTTTGTTAAGAAAATTTGAAATTATGAATACCTTCATTAATTTTCTCTAGGTTTCCTTTAGAAACTTTACCAAGGATTCCTTTGAGAAAACCTCCTAAGGGATAGTCCATAAATCACGTAGCTTTTTAGGGGGCGAGTCTGGTATTGTGTGATGAGCCGTGTATAAGGTATGGGTCAAGCCCATGCACAAGAAAGAGGTGTTGAGGGTTGAACCCCTTCCATTGCCAATGTTCCATACATTAGGCATCCCTCCGCCCTTTGCCAAAATTAGGAAACCTCCTTTCCCTGTTGTTGCCTTTTCTGTGCACGGTCCTGGTATGGGCCAATATGTTACAAGAGAGGAGGGGAAGTTAGAAATCGGCCAATAAAGGCTACGTCATTTATGGACGCTCCCTTAGTTTATAAGAGATTACTTTAGATAATCCTCCAGAGATTAATTAGGAAATTGCTCCATGGACTTCTTTAGAAGTTTCTCCAGTTATGTCATCAAATCGTCTTTGAGAAAAATCCAACTGGGATTCCATCAGGAATTTCTCCAGGGCTTCAGAAAGTGATCCAGGCACTCCTGCAGTTTTTTTCCTTCAGAAACTACTCCAACGGCTACTTTTGAAATTTTGAAGTTTCTTTCAGAAATTTGATTTTTTTTTCTCGAAATCCTTCAGAAATTTCGTGAGAAAATTTCTCCAGGAGTTCGATTAGTAAAGTCCACCAGAATATCTCCAGGAGCTGCTTCACAGTCTTTTACACAACGTCTTTCAGTGATCTTCCTCCAAAGATTTCTAAAAATATCCATGAAGAGGAATTTCTGTGGGTATTCCTCCATGTGTTTTTTTCAGAAATTTCTACAGGAATACCTCTATAGAAATTTCTCCTTGAATTCCATTTCCAAGGAGTCATTCACAAATTCATCATGATTTCCACAGGCACTCCCTAACTAATTTCTCAGGAGCTTTTCTGGAAATCTTTACAAAAGTTTATTAAGGTGTTTCTCATGACATTCCTCTAATGATTTCTTTAGAAATCAGTTCAAGAGAATTCTCCAAAATACTTTTCTAGAGAATAGCTTAGAAATTCCACCACGAGTTTTCCTAAGAGTTTCTTCGCAAATTTCCCCAGGAAGTAAAACTGGTTATGACCCATATGCATCTTGTTCTTCTTCTTCTTGGCCTATAGTACCCACTGGAACTAAGACTGCTTCTTAGCAGTGCTCTATGAAAACTTCCACAGTTATTACCCGAGAGCATCATCTGCCAATGACCATTTTGCATGTGCATATCGTATGCCATTCACGATGATTCTGTTTGCTCAAGGAAATTTCTATTACGAAAAGCTCTTGGACCGAACCTTCACCCTTAGCATAGTCATGCTGAATACCAATGTCTTTACAGCTGTGGCCATATGGGCCTTACGTGTATTGATGAAGACATCCCTAGGGAAATTTCTGGCAATATTTCAAGTGAAATGTCTGGAGAAGTTCAAAAAGAGGTTCCCTCGAGTAGCAGGATGGAGTCTCTCAGATTGTGTGGTACATTCCTGGAGGAATTTTGACGACATTCTTCTGTGAATCTCTCAAGTTTTCTTGAGTTTCTGAAAGTAGAAAATTAGGAGAAATTACTAACAAAATGTTTGACAGAATCTTTGGGAAAATTCGTTGTTATTCCGGACAGAATATATAAAAATGATTGAAAAATATACAGATTGCTGCAGAGGAAATCACAGCGAATTTTCCGAACATATTACTTGACAAATTTCATGCGAGACACCTTATAGATTTTCAGAGGAATTCCTTATACTATATCTTACCAGTATCCCTAGAACTTTTTTGCAGAACACATAAAAGAGTGAAACAGAATTTTAATAAAGTATATTCCAGACAGAATATCTGAAAAATACTAAGCGATTTTTTGATGAAGTTGGTAGATGCAATTCAAATTCTTGTTAAGAAACCAACTATTTTATAAAATGTTTATCCTAAACCACAGTTTAATTCAGGAATTCCGAAAATAATTCTTTAGGGAGCTGCTCCAGTTCTTTCAGATATTTGGCCTCCAACTCCTCTAGATATAACCATCTCAATTTCTGCAAAATTCTGTTATTTTGAACATTTTTACATAGTAAGTGTTCAACGTTTCTGCAAATGATCCTAAAAAATCTAGATTTTTCTGTATCAAAATTGGCAAAATTGTATTTGTTGTTCGCTGTCAAATTTTAGACACAATCGGTCATAAGATAACAAAGATACAGGATGCCAAAATTGACCATTTCGAATGAAAATAGGCTTTCACTGCTTCTTTTATGAGCACAATTGTACATTTATGGAAAAACAGGTGAATTTTTTTTTTAAAGTTGAAAATATAAAAAGTTAACAACAACAAAGGTCCACCTAGACATTTAATAAGAAAAGGCCAAAGAAATGTCGTTCATGGTGAGGGATTGGTGGGTAAAATATCGAAGATTTTTAGTCCACGTGGTAATTGGATGGTCCCATGCATGCGACTTCATACTCTTGGAAGATTTAACCGATGCTAAGATTGCTATTTTTACAGCTTATTCACAGCACATTTTTTTTTCAAGTATACGCTTTAAAATCTTTATGATAGTCAAAGCGTAAAGTTATATGTGGTTCATTAGGCCGAAGTAAGTTAGGCCGAATGGGTCAGTACGCAACTTGAGCATACTAATATTTTGTAAACTATGATTTTGAGCGGTCACACTACTAGCTCTTCCATATTTTTTCCTTCTTCTTAAAATGAACTGTTCTTTCGAAACATATGACTAATGACCCAGCCACAAACCGTAATACTCTTTTTTAGACATCTCTGACTCTTTCCTCCCTCAAAAGCTTTTATCCATACACACACAGTTATGAAAGTTTGATTAAGGCTTGGATTTTGTTACGAAAATAAAAAGATTTAAAAAAATGAAGACTCTGGTTCTTAGGTGGTCAGTAGGTTATTTTTTTTTAGTTCCATACAACGTTTCAAAATTTTGTAAGTGAGGTTATCCCCTTTTTAAAGTAGGCTTAGTTTTGTTGTTTATATGCTTGTTTTATATGCTCAGCTCATATTCAACAAAATGAACCCTCTGAATCTGAGCCCCTGATATGTTAAGGTGCGTGAAAATTAGGAAAAGTTTGAACTTCTCCTGAGATTCCCTTATAAACTCCTCGAGAGATTTCCTTAGGAGTTCTTGTAGTAATTAAGTATGTTAAGTATGTCACTAAGCCACTCACAACATTACACTGAACACAGTAGTCATTGACTTTAATAGATTGACGTAGGGAACATTTACATCATTCTGTAATAAACGTTAAAACAGATAAGACGTGTTGTCCTTATATCGCCTGCTACACTTCAGAAGTGGGATATTCCAAAACGTTCCTGACAATTGCCAACGATCGGATCTCGAGATGCCGGAGGATATCGGAAGAAGTCTTCCTCTTCTGGATGGAGAAAATCAAGCCGATTTAAGTTCGCTGTCAAATTTTCGCTTTGAATGCACACCTGGAGGTCGAGTGGCAAGAACAGAAGACCCTAACGCTATGCAGACAATGGATTACTCCGTAAAATTGGAAGAGATTTGTGGATTTTTACCAAGCTTTTCGGGAAACGAAGGAGAAAATGTGAACAATTTCATCAGCTACGTTGAGCACTTGCACAAACTTTTTCGCGTTGAAGAGGAATTGATGAAGTTAATTGTATTCAAGAAACTGGAAGGAAGTGCCCAGCAATGGTTGTTTTCTTACCCTAACCGTTTTTCGATGAGGTTACCAGAGTTCATCAGCCTTTTGAAGATAACGTTCGCTGCAACTACGGAAACGCTAAAATTACGAAAGAAACTTGAATTACGAAGATGGAAAAGTTATGAATCGTTTCAAGAATATTACATCGCAAAGAAAATTTTGGCCTCGTCTCTGAATCTTCAAGAAATGGAGCTGATCGAGTACATTGTTGAAGGGATTCCGGATACAAATCTGAAGAATTTTGCGAAGGTATCCAGATTCAAGTCAGTTATTTCTCTACTTCAAGCTTTTTCGTCAATTCGCCTTCCATCATATGAAGCTTCCAAGTCAATTGTTTGTTTCAACTGTAATCTCAAATTTTATTTATTTATTTCGTCAAACAATAACGTAGACAACATTTTCACTTATAGCTATATTCTATGGTTTCTCAAGGAATTAAAGTATTTTTTAATATTTGTTCGAGACATAGTTATATCTATACATGCGCAGTGCTGATTATAAAGATTCATCATTCGATTTAAAGGACCAAATTTCGCATAATCTGTTCGATGACTGTTAAGAGCAAATAGATTACGACCTCTTAATGGTCTAACTGGAGTATAGAAATTGATGTTTGATAATAGATTAGCAGAGTCAATGCGATGAGATACTAAATCATTTAGAAATGATACCATGGATAATTCGCGACGCTCTTTCAAAGTTTGGATATCTATGAGCATGCATCGAGCCTCATAAGAAGGCAGTGGAAAAGTGGTCCAACCTAACTTTCGCAAAGCATATAGGAGGAACTGTTTTTGTATTGATTCGATTCGATCCTCGTGAGTTATCATGTAGGGAGACCATACAATGCTACAGTATTCTAGAACTGATCTTACATAAGCAACGTATAATGTTTTTATTGTGTATGGGTCCTGAAAGTTGTAGCCAAAACGCTTAATGAAGCCTAGTACATTAGTTGCTTTGTGAGTGATAGCGTTATAATGATCAGTGAAAGTTAATTTCGAATCTAAGATAACTCCTAAATCTCTAATTCTATTACATTTTACAACTTCTTGATTTCCTAAAAATATAGTAATTGGTGGTGTGCTATGTTTTCTGCTGAAAGTTATTGAATTACATTTTTTCACGTTTAACTGCAGTAGGCTTTTTCTACACCATTGATCAAATATGCTTATTTCTCTTAAAAAACATTCTCTGTCTTCTACATTTTTTATTTCCATAAAAAGCTTGATATCGTCAGCATATATGAGGATCTTGATGTGCTTAAGAATATACGTGATATCGTTTACAAACAATATAAAAAGCAAAGGTCCTAAATGTGAGCCTTGAGGAACTCCCGATGATACTTTGATAGGTTTTGAATTTTTTCCATCAAATCTTACAATCTGTAAACGGTCAGTTAAATACGATTCGATCCATTTCAGAAATTTTGACTCGATTCCCATTTTATCAAGCTTGAAAATCAACATTGGAATGTCTAGTTTGTCGAACGCTTTACTAAAATCGGTGTAAAGTGATTCAACATAGTTACCTCCGTCCATTGCACATAAGGTGTAATTAACAAATTCTAACAAGTTTGTCGTAGTTGAACGACCTTTGAAAAATCCATGTTGCGCATTAGTTATTCTTTGTTTTATTTGATTAAACGCACTTTTGTTTATAATAGATTCGAATAGTTTTGGTATGCATGAGATAATAGCAATTCCACGATAATTACGAACGTTAGATTTTTTACCAGATTTATAGATGGGTATAAGGAAAGATTTTTTCCAACCTTGCGGAAACTTTCCACTTTCAAGCGACATATTGTAAAGCCAAAATAGTGGTGCCGCAAATTCAGTTGCCAAGTTTTTCAAAAGAACCGGTGGAATTCCATCTGGTCCTGGACCTTTGTTTGGATCTAAGCCTTTTAGACCACTTAGAATGTCCTGTAACATGATTTGATTGATTCCAATATTGTTGGTAAAATCAGGAAAATGAGAGAAGTATTCATAGTCACGATCAGAATCCAAAAATGTACTATAAGTTTCTTGGAAATAGGCCGCAAAAAGATTGCAAATTTCATCGGGATTTTCTCCTACTTCATCATCGAATGACATTTTTGATGGAAAATTGCTTGACTTTAACTTAGTTTTAGCATAAATAAAGAAATTTTTGGGGCACGATTTTATTTCATTTTCGGTTTTTCTGTTATATTCTTCAAGTGCAGTGGAAATGGCTAGATTGAGTTGGTTACAAATGAATAAATACTTTTCAAGGTTTTCTTGATTTTTGTGTCGTCGATAAACTTTATGAGCCTTCTGTTTCCGATTCTTCATGTTAATAATATGCCTGTTGAACCAGATTGGATTTTTAGAACCATGATTTCGTCGTTTTCTCTTCAATGGAACTTCCGAATGAATTATTTCCGTCAAAATGCTATAAAATACCTCAACAGCATATTCTATATCTTGATCTTTTAAAACAGATTGCCAATTGGTTCTATTAAGTTTAAATCTAATGTTGTCGTAATTGGCTTTATTATAATCATAGACTTCCTCATAGTCACAGTTATTTGAGTTTTCATTCATATGGACAAATACGGAGTACTCTATGGCGGTGTGGAACACCTCATTTTTCCATAATGGAGAGGAAGCTTCTTCCACACAGAAGTCCTCAAGAATATTGGTCAATAAAAAGTCTAAAAATCGATTCTGCTGATTTTTTACATGATTGATTTGGTTCAAACCTAAACAAGCAGTTTTTTCGAAAATCAACTGCAGCGTTTCATTTTCACCTACAACAGGAAGTAAAATACTTTCGTTTTCAGAGTCACATATGAAATCTGCATCGCGTTGATTAAAATCACCATAAATATGAACCCTGATTTCCGGAGGAAATTGTGAAATAATTTCTTCAGCAGTATGGAAGAACAATTCATATGATGATTTGCAAGCTTGATCAGGTGGAAAATATACCGATGCAAAAACATGAGTTTCGCCGGCGATTTGTGCTTTAACCCAAACGTGATCGAATTCTTTAAATTTAGTAGAAACAATCAGCTCAGAGTTAAATTTTGTGGATATAGCAACTAAAACACCGCCACCAGACATTCTTTGGGTAAGAGTTAAATCTCGATCATCTCTAAAAACATTAAAATCATTACCAAAAACTTCTTCACTTTTAACGCTATCATTCCAACTGGTTTCAGTACCCAAAACAACCGAGAAGGATGAACTCAAGATTTGTTTGTGAATTTCGTTTACTTTTTTTGCGCTTCTCATGCGATTGAAATTCTGACAATAAACTAGAATCTCAAAAGCATTTGTTTTTGAAAAAGTTGTTGGTAATTCGTTAAGTTGAACAATATTGCTTAAAATTAGTGGTATATTACCAGGCGATGCTGGATTGTCTGTTTCCGGACATGTGGCAGCCCAATGTCGTAGGAGAAGAATACCCTACCAATCCAGAACACAACCAATGAGACACGATTCCAGTAAGGAGAAAATCATGAAGATCGGAGCTGTTAAACTACAAAAAGCTGACAATGTTGTAGGTGCTGAAAGCAATGGACTGGTAGATATACACTTTCCAAATTCTAACACTAAATTTAAAGCATTGTTTGACACAGGTAGCCCGGTTTGTCTGATACGACTTAGTTTAGTAGAAAAGGATAAAATTTTTAAATATGATAAAAACACTTGCTATAAGGGTATCGGAGGAACCAGGCTTCAAATTGTGGGTTGTTTAGTGACAGATGTTTTCATTCAAAATTGTTCATTTAAAATTGAATTTTTAGTTATTCCTGATTCGGTGATGCACTCTTATGATATTATTATTGGTAGAAATGTGACCATGCAGCCCGGAATGCGAACAGTTATAGAAAATGGTCATATAAAGTTGTTCAAAACACCAGTTTTCGAGACTGATCAGATTGAACTACAGAAAAAGGTTATAGAGACTGTTTATTCCGTAGATTTTCAGAAAATTTTAGAAAACACTGGTGATATGGATAGAGATCATTTGGTAAATTTTGAACATATTGTTAAAAAGTTCTATTTTGAATTCAAACGCCCATTGAAACCACACACAGATTATGAAATGAAAATTATTTTGAAATCTGGTGCACCTTTCCACTTTAAACCTAGAAGGCTTTCACAAAATGAAATTGTAGTAATTAAGTATGTTAAGTATGTCACTAAGCCACTCCCAACATTACACTGAACACAGTAGTCATTGACTTTAATAGATTGACGTAGGGAACATTTACATCATTCTGTAATAAACGTTAAAACAGATAAGACGTGTTGTCCTTATATCGCCTGCTACAGTTCTTCTGGGTTTTTTTGGGAGTTCTTTCGTTTGAAAATTATTTCAAGAATTCCTCCACAAATTGCCCCAGACATTGTAACTTGTAACTGCTTCCTCCAAAAATCTTTGAGGGTATAATTTTAGGAATTCTTCGGAGGATGCGTGAAGGGTTAAAGCCATTTTTCGGATATTTCACCCTAGAATGTTTTAAGAGTTCTACTGGAAGGAATTTTCCAAAATTTTCCATAATTATTCCATGAAGTCTTATAAAAATCCTGCTCCTCCGGAGATTTCTTGAGCTCTTTCTCAGGATACTCCTTCGCTGCAAGTTAACCATTCAATACTTTCTTCTAAAACTCCTTCTGAAATTCTTTTAGATATTCTTTTATGAATTATTCTAGAGATTTGTTAATGAATTCCTTCAAAAATCGTTCCTACTGTTTTAAAAATTACGCCAACAATGTGGTCAAGAATAAAACTAGTAATTTGTTAGACTTCATGGGGAATTCCAGTGATCATTCTTTCTGAAAATTTTTCTACGATTACATTCGAAATATCATGGGGATCCCTACAAATTCCCGCAGAAATTAGTTTTTTTCTCAGAGATTCAGCAAAAAAGTTTGTTTTGGGGTTTCCTCAACGCATTTTCTAGAAATTCTTCGATGAATTACTTTGTACTTTGAAAGTTTCTCAAAGAATTCCTTCTTAGATTCTTTAAGAAATTAAAATTTTGGGAAATCCTTAAAGAATTCATGATCATAGCCCGTCCATAGTTAACCCTCCTAGGATGTTAAGATTTTCGCACCACGAAGGCGTAGTGCACGTTCAGCGTTCCTGTCTGGGTCATACTGACCCAAATACCCTATTTTTAAGAACTTTTAACTATTTCCTTCAATGTTATGTGAATTTAATGTAACCTCAAATTTCCTGAAAAAAAAAACAAGAAATACTGAACAAACCTTTCAAAACAGCCATCTGACAACCCTATTCCCTAAGTACGTTACCCGCCCAAAGCTGCCGGTTACTGGCCCGGGTTGGGGGTGAGGCAGATAAATGATCCCGCTGGGCTCACATGACAATGTGGGAAATTATTAATCATCTCACTCGTGCGGCGGCAGTGGCATGCCGCCGCCGTCGCAAGCTGCTTTGCGATTGAAGCCGCGGCGGCTGCTGCTGCTGGGTGGCAGTTCATGTTATGCCCGGTGAAAGAGATAACACTCATCATCATCATCATCACCATCCGAGACGTTGTTGCGTTGCGTTTCGTTGGTTGGGGCGGGCGGCAAAGGTCCAAAAGCATTCCTCCGTGTACCAATGAAAACAGGCAGGCAGGCGGATCATCGGTCCTGTACCGGATGATCGGGATCTACGACGCTCGCTCGTATTTGATTACGCCGTCGAGATGATGACGCTGATCGAGCAAACATCCATTGTCGGTATGCTTTCGGCTGGGCTGGGTGTGGGCATGGGCATGTGTGCTGCTGGCTAAGCCGAGAGCCCAGGGTGCGGGCCGGGTGTGATTGGTTCGTGCGAAAATCTATCACGTGCTAAACTGTATAGTGAGATTGATCATCGGACCGGGCCCGAACGAAGCGAGGCCAAAAGAGCCGAAAATCGTGAGATTCCTGCAGTTTGCGGGTGGAATTCGAGCTATCTCGGGGCGGTTCTTTTGAGTTTGAAATAGAAGAGGGCATTGATGTTGGCGGTGTATGGATAGTCCAGACAGAGAAACGCTTTCTCCCGAGAGATGCAGTCTATTTATAACTAGATATGGATCTTGTTGGGGGTAGAGCTTTGTAGAGCTAGATCAAATCGTTGGCAAAATATTCAGATACGTTAAACATTACATGGCAAAATTCGCAAAGAAGTGTTGTTTGCCAACTGCCAATTCAAAATACTAAACTACCAGAGGAAGCCCTGAAGATGAGTTGTATGAGTATAAACTAACCGTTCATAGATGGTAGCAATTACGTTGATAAGATTCCTACCTACTGAGCTACGGATTTGAGTAACGATTACTTTCATCTGCCAGGCACGCGTTTCAACAACTTTTTCAAAGATAGAATAATTATTTAAAAATGTTTCATATAGAATACTCATTTTAACTTTTCTAAAGCATCGGAGAAACTGAAGGTTTACCCATCCTTCTTTGGATTCTGCAATTCTGCAATAGGAGTAGCGAATCTTTAGGGGGTTTTAAAAATTCAAAGATTTTGAACCTGTACCAATAATGCATCTTCTTTTTTATTGAGTATCCTAGCCATCCCAAGCACGTTCTAACCTACATCAGTGATACTCTTTAGCTATTAACTTCAAATCTCATACAATACAACCATTTGGTGTACGGAGGCTATTACCCGTAATAGACCATCATTACGATCGATAACATTGCATAATTACAACAATCTCTCGATCCATTGCTTCAAATTTTCCTCCTCCTCGCCACGTATCTGTAGGCGATCGTCTCTCAATAGAGCAGTTAATCGTATCAAGAATGGAGATTTGCTCCGAAAAAACAGAGCCCGAGTGCCTTACCTACCACAATCCAGTTGGAGTTGTACTGCTGATGCTGGCTTGTGTAGTACACACCCTCCCCGAGACGATCGCGCGCTTCACATATTGCTCCAAACTCGTAGGAGTCGTTGTAGGGTACTTTGTTTTCATTTACCCACCATATGGCCGGGCCGGTAATCGTAATCCCTCGAAGGCAAATTGATTCTGGTTTGAGACTTTCCCTCCCTCCCAAATGGACCCCAATGAATGAAGACGATAATCCCGAAAAAGAGACTCGAAGCTGAATAAGCGCCACAAAGCGGATTGCAATTTGCGGGCTAATAGGCCAATATGAACCCCTAAACATAATCGATTACGACGAACGTAGGTACCTACGTACATAGAGGTACCATTCGATTAGTCGTTGTCCGGTAGTAGACGATGGATGATCCCCGGCCAAAACAAAGATGATCGCGCGCAGATTTCGCTTTGGGTGGGTTGCGCGCCCCGGCGACGACGACGACGACGTTGACTCGCGTATTGAATGCACGCGCCCGGTCTATCGGGATCTCACCATCGCACAGCAGATCCAGTGAATGGGTTGTGGGTGGTGGCTACACGGAGGAAGGCGCCAACAGACAGTGGTCGGAAGGGACGCGGCGGGGTTTGTATGCAAATAATAGTGGTGCAATAACGGGCACGTGAAAGGTGAAATACCACCAGCGAGTCGACTATTGTTTTTGTGGCCCGGTGTGCTCAAACCAGCGCCAGTCGTGGTGCAGTCAGTAGGCCAATAGATGAAGAGAAGGCTGCATGTAACCTTTACGAATTCAGCTTGGGCAGTGCGGTTGCGAGGACTACGGAGGGTTCCTGGGGTGAAATGTTTCCTCCAGGGAAAATATTGTTGAAGAATGGTAACCATTTTTAAATAGTTACTAGCCCTAGCTCAAGCAATTTATCAAGCAGTACTCGGAAAAGATCCCATTAAAATTAGTTTAACTTATGTTTTGAACTATCAATCGAGGATTTAATTAAGATTCTTTAGATTTTTTTTTTAATACTTTCAGAAATTGCTACAGTATATTGAGAACTACTTTAGGAATTCTTATTGAGGTATTCTTAGAATTTTCGGGAGATTCAAACAGAAACTCATTTGCAGATTTATACTAGAGTTTTTTTCAGATTTTTTTTTATTTATTAGGAAAATGTTGACAGAAAGTTTTCCAAGTTTTTCGAAAACCTAAAAAAGTACCTTCAGAAATCTCACAATTCAGCAAATATTTTTTTTAGAAATTCTTCCAAAGATTGATTTTTTTTACTTTCTTGAGAAAGATTCACTAGCTCCTGTATTTTGAGAATAAATCCGAAGAATCTTTCAAGAATTCTTGCGGGATATTCCTCAGAAAATTTACCAAAAAGACACGAGAATTCCCTTTACGTGTACAGAGTTCTTGTGTTTTTTTTTGGTAAATTTTCTGAGAAATATCCCGCAAGAATACTAAACTAAACTAAAATTATGGAGGCATCTCAAGCACTCTGGGAGATGCCTCCATAATTTAAAGAAAAAAAAAGACACGGACACCGTCTTCAGCCTGAGGCTGTACAGACTGAACGAAATTTAACACTAGACAACGGACACACGGAGCATGCACCAGTGGATACGGAGAAGAAACTGTTCTCACGAAAAGTTTCATCGCCCAGAGCGGGAATCGAACGTTCACACTACGTATGGTGCGATTAGAAGCTTGGTGACCCTAACCGCATGGCTACGAGGATCTACCGGTGATTCCCTTAGAAACTTTTTTGTAGATATTTTTACGGCTTTTTTGTGGAAATTTCACTAAGGAACTTCTGAAAATCATACTTGTCCATTTTCTTCCGGAGATTCCTTCAACAGACCTTCGTTTAGAAACGCCTTTGGAGCACTTTTTAAGCACTCCTGCGAAGGCTCTATTAGAAACTCCTCCAGAGATCTCCATATAAGGATTATTAGAAACTTTTCAATATCCTACGGAGGTTTCACAAGAGATGCCTTCAGATTGCTTTTTCTGCCGAATATTCCCATCGAAACTATTCCAGATATTTCTTTAGGAAATCGTCCTGATGTTCCCTTGGAAACTCCTCCAAAAACCCTTAAGAACCCCTCTGGAGGTTCCTTATGGAATACCTCCGGAGATTCCAAACTTTCATGAAGATTCCCTTGAGAACTCTTGCAAAGATACTTTCTTGAACTTTTGCAAAGATTTCCTTTGAAGCTCGTCCAGAAGTTTTCTTGAAAACTTCTCCAAAGATTGGATTTGTTTGTGAACTCCTCTGAAGATTTCCTTTGGAACTCCTCTGGAGAACTTCTCCTGAGATTCCCATATGAACTCCTCGGGAGATTCCCGCTTCCTTTTGAAGATTCATTCAGCGATTCCTCCAGAGATTGCCTTTGAAATTGTTACCGAGATCCTTCAAAAATCATTCAGTTTCATAGTTTTAGGAATTCTCCCGAAGATCCCTTCAAGTTTCAGCAGTTTTTTTTATGGAAAATTCACCAAATTGTGTTTTCAGAATTCTACTGGTATTTTACTAAAGAGTTCCTCTGAAAATTCTTTCAGGAAATCTTGTTGAAATTTTTGAATGAATTTCTTTGAAGCTATGGAATTGCTTCCGAGAATGGTTGTGGATTTCCATGTGCTTCATGAATTCCACAGATTCTTTCAGAAGCTTCTCTGGCGTTTTTTTCAGAACTTTATCAGAAACTTCTTCAAAGACGCCTCCAGATTGTTTTTTCTCCGGGGATTCCCATTAGAACCTTCTTTATTTTTGAGACTTTCAGTCCTGAGCTGGATCGTCTCTTGCCCCATAAACTTCCTCTGGAGATTGCCTGAGGAACTTTTACAAAGATCCCCTTAGGATCCCTTGCGAAGACTTCATCAGGAATTCTTGCAAAGATTTCCTTAAGAGCTCCTCCAGAGATTCTTTTCGAAACTCTTCCAGATACGTTTGTTTCTAGGATGACTGATTTGGTGGGACTTCTAATGGTTTCGGCTTGCAGTCACAGAAATCAGCGTTGGTTTTTTTTTTTATTTCATCGCCGACGTTTCGATCAGGGTTAACTTCGAGCCCTGAAGAAGATCTAAACCCGAAGATCGAAACGTCGGCGATGAAATCAAATAACTAACGCTTATTTCTGTGACTGCAAGCCGAAACTATTAGAAAACTCCTCCAGAGATTTCTTCAGCTCTTTCTCAGGATATTCAAAAAATTCTTTAAAACTCCTTTTGGAATTCTTATGAATATTCCTTCATTAAATATTTTGAAGATTTGTTCAGAAAGCATTTTTAACGTCTTAGGAATTTTGCCAAAAGTGTGACCAAGAATAAATCTAGCTAGAATTTTTGCGAAGATCATCGCAGAAACCCTCAGAGGATTTCTTAGGCAATTCCAGTGATGATTCTTACATAAATTTCTTCGAAGAGTACTTAGGAAATTCCATGAGCATTCCTCCGAATTCCCGAAGAAATTAGATTTTTTGAGATTCAGAAAAAATGTGAAGTTTCGTGGAGCTTTCCTTTGAAAAATTCTTACGAAAATCATCTCTAAAAAATAATTCTCGGATCCAGAAATTAAAATTTTTGAAAACTTATGGCGAGATTGCTAAAAAATTTGACCTGAGATTTTTTTAATTTCATCAAGGATTGTTTTAAGAATTCGTATGGTTTTTCTTTCGAAAATTCTTACCTAAATAACATCAAAAAGTCTGTGGAGATTCTTTTAGAAATTCTTCCGGATAAAGACATTGTTCCTTCAGAAATTCCCAAGGGGGTTTCTTTACTAATTCCATCACAAATTTCTTCATGAGTTTACACGTCAGCAATTTATTCCAAAGTTCCGTTTAACATTTCCTCAGAAGATTTGTATATGCTTCCATCTAGGGATAATTCATGAATTCCTTCAGAAATTCTTTATGGAACAGCTTCCTAAGCTGTTGTAGATTTGTAAATTTGTTCAAGAATAATACCAGCATTTTTTTCAGTTTCTTCGGAGATTTCTATAGAGACCTTAACGAATATTTTTTCAGGACTTTATCTCAAATAACAAAAATTTCTTCGGATGCGAATTAAATTTCAATTTAATGAATATTCTCCGAAGATTCTTGAAGGACATAAAGTTTGTTTCGTACTTAACAGATTTCTCGGGAGATTTTTTATTCTTTTGGAAATTTAAAACTACTTCCTTCATTTATGAGGTTTTCAGCCCTAGGCTGGTCCATCTTAACTTTCAAAAATTCACCCGGAGATACCTTTGGGAATTCTATAGAAATTTCTTCAGTGGTTCAGAGATTTCATCGAAAATTCCTCAGAAGATTATTTCCAAACCACTTGAGAAGCCCAATTCCGACGCACCTTTTCTTCGAGGGACTTTAACCCGAAGGTCATTCGTCGCTATAACATGAGATGTTGCTGATGAACTAAAAAAGAAAATTTCTTCTGTTCGAAGAAACTGTGCACTACAAGTATTTGTAGTTTTTTTTCTTTAAAATTCCTCAGAAAATACTTTTCCGATATTTTTTTTTGATAGATTGTTTGTAAATTTTTGGTCAGATTGCTTCAGTATTCCCTTCAAAAATTATCCGAAGGTTCGCACAAATAATCTTCGGAGGATAATTTCCCACGGAGGGCCCTGCAGGCATCAGATATTTGTTGAAACTTCATCAAAAAAAATTTTTTTTTAGAATCTTTCTGGTATTTTCTTAAAAAAATCCTTCGAAAATTTCAATCAAAATTCAGACTCCTATAGAAACTTCTTAAGAGATTTCATAAAGAATTCACCTGAAGATTCTTTCAGGTTTCCAGTTACCATAGTGGTTAAGGCTATGGATCGCCAATCCGGAGACGGCGGGTTCGATTCCCGTTCCGGTCGGGAAAATTTTCTTGACTCCCTGGGCATAGTGTATCATTGTGCTTGCCTCACAATATACAAATTCATGCAATAGCAGGCAAAGAAAGCCCTTCAATTAATAACTGTGGAAGTACTCAAAGAACACTAAGTTGAAGCGAGGCGGGACAAGTCCAGTGCGGACGTAGAGCCATAAAGATGAAAAATAATTATTTCAGAAATTTCTTCGGGGATTACTTTTGAAATCCCACTGGAATACCACTGAAAATTATTTTGTAAAAATCATAAAGTTTTTTTAATTTCCCGAAAATTTCTTTAGAATAGAAATGTTTCAAGGACTAGAAGTTTGTTTTAGGGTCTCGGTGAGTTTCTCCAGTTTTTTTTCTTGAAAAATACTTCACAAATTAATCCATGGTTCCCTTCGTACTTAAAAAGTTTCTCAGAAGCTTTTTGAAACCTTTGAGAAATGTTTTACTATTTGCTCTAGTTTCAAGACTTACATCCGTAGGATTGTTCACTACAACTCTCGGAAATTCTCCCGGAGATACGTTTTGGGATTCTTTAGAAATTTCTTTAGTGCTTTAGGGACTTCACTAGAATTTCCTTCTGGAATTATTTTAGAAAGAACTTCGTATTCATGTTTATTTTTTGAACCCTTATCCGAATTATTCGGAAAATTATTCAAGAATTCATGGTCAGATTTCTAAAAAAGTGTTACTCATATCGCTACAGAAATACTCTGGAGATTTCTTTGAAAAATACTCCTAGATAGCTTCTCCCGGAGAACACCTAAGACTTTGAAAGTTTTTTTTCGAAAATTTACCAGACAGGTTTAAGAATTCTACTTGAATTTTTTCAAGGATTTCTTCGTAAATTCCTTCAAAAAATCCTGTGGACGTTCCTTTAAAATTCTTCCGGAGATTTTTTCAGGAGGCCCTAAGGTGATTTCTTTAGAATTTTCTACGGACATTTTTTCGGCGAATCCTTCTAAAATTTCTGAAAGAATCCCCTCGGAGATTCCTTAACGAAATCTTCACAATTTCCTTCAGAAGTTCTTCTGGAGTGTTTACCAATTTTTTTAGGCATTTCTTAAAAATTTGTTCAACATTAGGACCAGTGATATTTTATAGTTTTTCCAGAGATTTCTACAGGAACTCCTCTGGATATTTCTTAAGGGATTCCACAGAAAATTCCTTCTGGATTTTTTTGCGAGATTATTTTTCGAGTTGCTTCAGGAATTATTCTAGTTATTTCTTCGGATTTTTTTGGGAACGCTAGCAATGTTTTTTTTAGAAATTTTTGAGAGATTCCTAATAAGATCCATTTGGAGATACATTTACGAGTTCCTTCGTAAATTCTTATGAGAATATCGCTTGCGAATCCTTTGGATATATTTTTGTGAAAAAAATATCGTAATTGTTGCATCATTTTACCGGCGACTCTTTTAGGAATTACTTCAGAGTAACTTAAAGAATTTTTTACTTTGAAATTTATTCTGGAAAGCACGTCAGAGGCTTTCGTGGAAATTTATTAAAAAAAAATCTCTTTGGATTTCTTTAGGATTTTTTCTAGAGATTGCCTCACTCATTGTTACTAAGATTTTTTTTCAGAAATTGTCCGTGATTTTAAACATATTTCCGGAGGTTTATCCAGAAATATACCAAAGACATTTTTGACTAATCCACCGTAGATTTTTTGTAAAAACTGTTTATGCATTATAATATTTCGAAATATATTTTAAGATTTTATCCGGGGATTCCTTAAGGAATTCCTCTGCTGATTCTTTCAGGAATTTTCCTAAAGATTTCTTAAAGAAAACATTTGAAACTTCTTTCTGGAATTCTCTGATGAATTCTTTCGGAATTACTTCATCCAAAGATTCCGTTTTGATTTTTTTCCACAGATTGCTCTAGGAACTGCTCCAGAGATTAATTAAGTGATTCCTTTGGATTATTCCTCTGATATCTCTTTGCAATTATTTTTAAAAAATCTACAGTAACTTGAAAAAACTACTGTTGGAATTGAAAAAAACACTACGTAGATACCTTTTTAAAATGTCTTTAAGAATTTATCCGGAGATTCCAGCAGGGAGTCTCCAGACACTAAAAAAAACACTCCGGAAATATGTGGCTAAGCAGCTAGCAGCCACATCAGCGATATAATTCGATGGTCAAATACATGTTACAGGTATTCTTCGATATAACGTACCCTTGATATAGCGTACCCTCGATATAGCGAATTCGATATAACGTACATTTTGCTTCGATATAACGTACAACATTGAAAAATTTTATTTTTCCCACGAATAACCCTTAGAAAAACTACGAAAGCACTCGAGTCAATGTTTTGTTGCAGCATTAGCTTTGTTGCCCAGAATTAGCGCAATTTGGGGAAAAATTTAGTGTACGTTATATCGAAGCACAAAAAACGAAATGAATTTTTCGACAAAACTCAAGTTTTTCATTATTGGTTATGTGAATTTCACCTAAATCATTATTTGAGAATAATTTCACTTCGAATACATCAATACTAGCATGAAAAATATTATTTTTTTCTCTGCTTCGATATAACGTACACTTCGATATAACGTACAAAGAGAAAACTTTTCTGTACGTAATATCGAAGAGTACCTGTATTAGTTTCTTTGAACCGTTTAAGCGTACACTGACTTATGTTTGATGTTGTATACTTTAAAAATATGTTTTCACGACAAATATTTGAAATGGGCTTATATTCAACTATTGATTAACAAAAATTCCATTTGAGCAACATTTGAAAGTAACGCTTAAGTTATCAGAATATAATTAAAGTTTTTAAATTCACTTAAACATTAAGGTGTAGAAGCTTCCTTTGTAATGATAAGTGAACTATTACCAAGCAGTGAAAATTTGATAAAAACACAGAGACAATTGTATTGGAAAAAGTGCAAACATATGTAATTAAACTCATCATGAACCTTTGGCAGATTCATGAAAGTATGATTTCGAACCAACTCCATCCTGAGACAACTTGGAATAGAAAAGTATGTGAGGCGAGTAGCTGACATATTCACCCACTTCTTAATTCAAATTTAATACTTATAGTTTCCCAAGTGGCTTTTTCTGTTAGCTTTTCGACTATGTACAAATATCTGGTCTAATAATACCGTTAAGGCGAAACTCGATGCATTTTTTTTAATTTATTTTTTTGTTTTATGTTTTTTTTCAATTTCTTTCAAAATATATCATGCATTTTTATTGTGAAAATTTTATAGTTGTATTGGTATCAGACAAGTCACCAAAAAAATGTGTTTCAGAGGAAGTAATATTCCTGATTTTTGGCCACCTGATTGGTCATAGCGGCAGCGTCAGACGCTCCGGCTATGTTGAGTGAGTATCTCGCTCCAGTATTTTTCTTGTTTTGTGAGGCTTTGTTTCAGTTTTTGAGGTTTAAGAAGAATTAAAAGAGGAAAAATTCCTAAAATAAAATTCCTTCAGGAACTCCTCCGGAGATTCCTTTATGAACTCCGAAGGAATCTCCGACCTTTAGGAGCTCCTCCGGAGAATCTTTTACGAACTTCTCCGGAGGTATCTTTAGAATTTTTTTCAGAATATCCTCTTTAGAAGAAGTTCTGATGATTTTTCAAGAACTACTGTGCAGAATCCATCATAAGTTCCTCTAGAGATATTTCTAGAGACACATTAAGATTCATTGGGGATTTTTTCCTGGAAAAAATAGGAACTCTTCCGGAGATTTCTATTGAACATCCTCCTCCAATTTCTTCAAGATCTCTTCCGAATACTTTTACATTTAATAGGGAACTAATAATAGAACTCTGCAGAATAATGTAGCCACAAATTTCTTTAAAAATTTCCACGGAGAAACATTCAGTAACTCATCTGATGATTTCTTTAGGAACTCCTGCACAGATTTCTATAGAACTTTCTTCGTCTTCAGGAACACTTCAGGATATTTCCATCGATTTAATCGAAATCAACTGCAAGGGTTCACGAATTCCTTTGAAGATTTCTTCAAGTATTTCTCCAAAGATTTCCTCAGAATCTTAACCTGAGAATTACTTGGAAACGCCAGCATACATTCTCTTAGAACTTCTCAGAGTTTGATGTAGGAACTTCTACGCAGATTACAACAAAAACAACTCCGAATGTTTCTAGACAAATTCCTCGTAAAGTTACTTCCCTCGCAGATTCCTTCAGAATGTTTACTTCAGAGAGTCAACCATGAATTCCTTTCAATAATGCCTCAGGCATTTCTCTATAGATTGTTTCATAAAATCCTACATTAAAATCTTTGAGAATTGCTAAAATAGTTAGGAAAATCCCCTGGAGATACCTCCGTAGATTTCTTCTAGAATTTCGATGCGTATTTCTGGAATTTCCTCAGAGTTTTCTGAAAGAAAATAAGAAATATCTTCGAATCGGGATTCTTCTGGATACTCTGTCTGGAATTCTACTGAAGATTCTAATCGGCATTTTTTCAGGGATATTTTTCAAGAATCTCTCCGTATAAAATTGCTGTTTTTTTTCAAAATATTTTTTTTTTTAAATGATTTTATGGAATTCCTCTGGAGCTTTTTCATTCAAGGATTTCTTTTGAAAATTGGGTTTTTAAATTTAGAAAAATTCAATGATTTTATATTTTTAATCAAAAGAGCACCTTTTTCTAAGCCTCCATGATTTTTTTTCAGATTTTTAGAACTTTGTTTTGATACCTAAAATCAATTTCAAAAAGATTTAGTTAAATCACCTTTTGACAGCTGGGCAACTGCTTGACAGCTCCGCCCAGTACAAAATCCGACGAGGGGTGATTCGTCAAATCGCTCCCATATAAATTTCAAATTGATTTTTTAAATAGGTTCCCGGGCTCCAAAATTCATGAAAATTTGGATTTCGGCTCAGTTTGGCTCAAGTTTGCACCACGGATTTCTTCAGAAATTTCCATTCAAAGGGTGAATCCTGTGTGAAACCATACAACTGGCGCATTCAGCACCCATCCTCCTCTAGTGCGGTGTGGTGCTAACCTGTGCGAGAGCAATCGTCGATCGATCGATCGATCATTCGGGGTGCAGTATGCGAGTGTGGGTGGTAGCTGACGATGCTAGAGATCCCCAGCCAGCAAGCGAGTGGTAAGCTCGTAAAATCAGATAAAAATTCATCAATCGAAATGAATTGTCCCAACCGCACAGCTGAGATGGCTGACTGACTGACTCGGCATTGCCGGGGATTGCCGAATGCCACCCCGAGGGGATTTTCCCAAATGGGACCCCAAATGGATCCCAAATAGCCTCGGCCGGTGCGAGAAGGGTAAATATTGACGAAATTACTATCATCAAGTCGGTCGTCGGGAAATGAGCGATCGATGAGCGCATACGGGGAGTCGCCTCCGGCAAATCGTCGTACGTTGTGGCGGAGCTAAGGAACGTCTAGTTTGGGTTTGTTTTCCAGTCAGTATTTGTTTTGTTTTGAAAATTGTTGCCATTTACTTGTGCGCTGAGTGGAAAGGCTGGACTGTTCGCCCCGGAGGCAATTCGGGAAAGGTCTGTTCTTGCACACTGCTCTATCGGGTAAGGAGATTTTCCGTAATTGAATGGTCGTTCGTGGAGGAAAATAACTCAATTAAGGGTGTCTGGAATGGACAATAGAATGAATTGGTACCACAGTTTTTTCCTTTGGTACTACCTACTCTTTCACAAGAATATTATTGCAATCTATGTCTTTTATTAGCTACTATTATGACAAAATCTGCCAGAACACTTGAATGAAATGAAATCAGGGTCTAAGATCAGTAATTGCCTTGCGAAGCCAACGTTTCTGGAAATACATAAATCTGTTCGGAGTTTTTGCTACTGAGTCTTGACTTCATATTTGGAAGCAAATATGCTTCTCAATACACTCCACTGTACTGTTCCTAGAAGCGTGTGAAATTTTTCGTTTCTCAAGGACATCTCCAAATCCAAATGAATCGCTCAGACCACACACGCTCACTTCATCACTACCGCCTATTTATCTTCCAAAGACAGGAATTAGCATTCAATTTGACACACCGCGCACTCTTATCGTCGATCATCATCACAAGATCAGCAATCCATACTGGCTAGCAAAATGGGTTCCCACTACTTGTATTTGTATATCTCGATCTTGTCGTGTGATCGCCCTCGCAAAAAAATCGAAATTCAAATTCTCACAATTAATCTTGTCCACCGCAAACGTCGATAGAGATCGCCACTTGTGCGAACGGACGACGACGCGTTGAAAGCTCTGAGGTGAGTCCTTCGTGATCCGTACGCTCGGGTCAGTGCTTCTGTTGCGGTTACCATTTAGCCTCGGCCTTCCGCCCGCCAGCTGGTGTACCCCTTCCAGCAGACCCTGACTCCAACGCTGCTGGATGATTGATTTTCTAAGCCGCCACACCATGCGCACCTACTGAACCGAATAATGTTTGAACAACAACAACGCAACAGCCAAGAATCGAGAAAACCACAACGACCAAAATGTGTCACTGTGTGCTCATTCGTCGTCCATAAGAAGCATATTTATGTTTTGAGTCGGTCTCCACCCACCCTTCTTCTTGGGCTGCTTCAGCAGCACCATCAGAAGCAGTCCGTGTATCCCACTTGACAATGACAGCGACAACAGAGATTAAGGCCCCGAACAAATCAACCGGCTCCGATTCTCTAATGGAATTAACCACCGAAAGGTAACCTTACGCGCTCGCTCGGTGATTGATTCCACCGCAGTTATAACTCCCGGTGAACACTTCTCCGAGTTAGACCCCTTCAGTTTCATATGAAACACGCATGAAATCGACCGTGGAGAGGTGGTATTATTAGTCAAGTTGTCACATTGAATCAAAACCATGTATCATAACCACACGGATGGTGCGCAGAAGGCACCGCACTCCCACAGTTAAACCATAGTCGATAGCGGACCCACCCTCCTAGGGTCTGAACTGGACTGGATCCGCCCGGAGACGTACGGGAGCAAGATTGTTGTGTCGTCGTAAAGTGGAGCGCGGTTTTTGTGGAGTCAAGGGGGAAACTGTCGCCGTCGATCAGCAGCAGCAGCAGCAGCAGCATCGACTAACACCGACGGACAATAAATCACATCAAAAAATAATAAAATCATAATTTATTATCGTGGTGGTGGCGGTGTGCGATTGGTGACGCGACGTGAGTGAGATCGGATGATCTGTTTATCGCAACCGAGCGAAGTGCGTAGAATTATGCGTTTTAGTTTCTGCACTAGAGATTCAATCCAATTGGGTGATTTGATCTTTCAATGGTTACCTTACTTTGATTGCTACAGAGTTACTTCATCCCTACGTACAGTAGAGCACCACATTCGTTGGATTTGGGATAAGTCTTGGGCGCCGTTCATACATAGTCCTCTTTAACAATTTGTAAAATGTACACATATCGCCTCCTATTCAATATCATATACGATCGTGTATTGGCTGAGTAAACTGGTTTTGCAGTCCACGTTACTAGAAAGGAAATTATTTAAAGTATGCTCAATCTTCGAAAAAAACGTCAGATCAATTTCGACTCAAAGATCAATTTGTATTAGTTTAGGCTCAGTGTACCAGTTATGGCTACACAGTTCGAAAAAAACCTGTAAAATTATGACGGATCGAATGTAACAAAAGGACCCCGTCATATATGATGGAAATTTTTGTGCGATCTTAAAATTACATTGTAGATATCTGTCAGAAAATATAAAGAAAAATTGAGTTCCGAGTGAGGATTGTACTCAGATCCTTGGGGTGTGAGTAGCACGCCCGAGCTCTCTCGGCTATCTCAGCTTGTTGAAAAGCAGTGAGTCAAAGTTAAACTGCTTCTACCATAATACACGCATTCCCGACTTGCTCCGGCTGCTGCAGAGTGTACTGAGAGAGACAACAGGGAAACCGCCACAGCTGCGAGCAGCCGTTCGTTTAGCTGATGACGGAGAGTGGCTGACATGAGTTATAGCAGATGCATGAAAATTTAAAGCGAATATGCTTTAAAATCTGTAAACAAGCCGTCTGACCAGCAGCGGGCTGCTCGGCTGACGTTAAATGTTGGTGATTTACATTTTTCTGCCGCAAATTTCAGTTGATCTTCAATTTACGTGCTGTTTAACTTTCATATTTTTTTGCTGTGTATAGTACCTCAAATTTGTTCTACACAGAAAGAAATCATGAAAATTAAACAGCACGTAAGTTAAGCACCGACTGAAAATTATAGCAGAATCTACAAAATTACAGATATTTACCGAGAGATGATACTGTTCGCTCAGTAATCAGCCAATCATGCGTACTGTTTACATTTTTTGAGACACATCCGCTAGAAATTTACATGCAGTAACGTAAACGAGCACAGCTACGCTCAGTCGTCTGCCTCGCTGCAGAGACTGCTCTCTCGCTCTCTGTGGCCGAAGCGATACAACAGTTTGTTTCTTTATGGTGGAACATGTTTATCTTTGATTGCTCTCTCTTCAGCTTGGTGAGACAGCCTGGAGGGGTTAGGCGTGAACTCTCACTCGGAAGATCTGAGTTCGATTCTCGCATAAAGATTTTTTTAAGTATCTCTGAAAAGTCGGTGCTTAATTAACACTTTTCTCTCAGCAATCAGCAGTGTAATTTTAAGATCACACATAAATTTCTATCGAACACGATGGAGGTCAATTTGTTACATTCAGTTCGTCATAAATTTACAGATTTCGTTCGTACTGTGAAGTTGATTTTCAACCTTTAATGATGCAAATCAGCTAAACAAATTTCGAGAACAACAGATCACGTTCACAAAAGATGGTTGCAACCATTCAAACTTCACAATTTGCTCAAATTGTGATAGAAATAAATCATTTTCCTTAACTTTTCGCTTTCCTTGCACCCTATTTCGCCACAGTGTACCAGCTATGGCTAATCTCGTAAGGAATGCGAAGTGGAACACAAATTAAGAAATGTGTCTATAACTGGTACAGGGTTCCTATCATTGGCACACGCCGTAATAAATACTAAAGGAAGTTTTGGCTCCGTTTCAATATTTTACCTATAAAGTGTGATAACTAACCAATCATTTGACATATCGATGACATTCGTCGGTCTTCTTGTTATTTTTGTAGAAATAGTTTTCCTTAGGTAGTGCGATAACTGGTACAGGCACCCTACCTATTAACGTTTACGATTAGATGTATCTTTTCACTTTCTACAGGGGGTGGCCAAAATGTTTGGGATAGGCAACTTTTTTTCTCTCACAAAAAAGTTCAACATGGTGTAACTTTTCATAGAGTGCATCGAATATTCTCAAATTTTGACTGTTTATTAACCTATTATATGTACATCAGTGGTACAAATTTGAGCCCGATTGGTTAATCTTTCGCGATGTTATAACCGATCTAGTAAAACACTATTTTTTAGACTATCAATTTTTGAACTGTCATATCTCGGAGACCAGTGAACCGAATTGAATGAAATTTTGAGCGATTATTGTTATATTGTTGATTATTATTATTGATTATGATTATTATTATATTGTTAATAGTGCTTGAAAATTCATCAAAACATAGATACTTTTTGAACTTTGAAAAAAGTTATGATGGTTTGACATTTTTACCTATTTAGAGGAAAATGAATCAAATTTACTATACTGCACTAAAAATACTAAATGTGTTCTTTCTTTAATCCAAATAGGCTCTAATATATCTTTTTGTAGATATCTTATGAATACAAGTAGAAAATCTTTGGATATCAAAAATAAAATTTTATAACATTGATTTAAAAAAAGCCTTTTTTCGAAAAACATCCAAAAACTGTCAATCTATCATAACTTTTTTCAACGTTTGAAAAGTACCAATGTTTTAAATGATTTTCAAGCATTAATATATTGTGGATAAGTGTTTAAAATTTCATTCAATTCGGTTCACTGGTCTCCGAGATATGACAGCTCAAAAATTAGTAGTCTAAAAAATGGTGTTTTACCAGAACGGTTATAACTTCGCGAAAGATTAACCAATCGGGCTCAAATTTGTATCAATGATGCACATATAATAGGTTGACAAGCAGTCAAAATTTGAGAATATTTGATGCACTCTATGAAAAGTTACAGCATGTTGAACTTTTTGTGAGAGAAAAAAAAGTTGCCTATCCCAAACATTTTGGCCATCCCCTGTACATTCCCCACCACCTTTCAGTAGGTTGGCTCCGAAGGAACGTTCTCCCCACCGCCTTTGCAGTGGCACAACTAGGCCTGCCTCTTTCTATACTCTTAATCGTGTACCGTAAACCGGGGTCAAATTGATCAGTGAGGTGAAATTGATCATTTGGGTACTACATTGTAATTGCATACCAGGAACTTCTAAGCGTCGCAATGATCTCAAACTCCATACCTCATCTAGTTCATAGATGTCTAGAGATGAGTTTAGACTTTTATTTGTTCAGAAAAAAGTTAGTTTTGCCTTATTTTTTATTTTTATTTTTTTAAGAATTTGCAGTGTATTTCTCACTCAGCTGAAATCTTTGCTTCTAAACAATCGATTGCCACTAGGACTTCCTGTAGTTTTTTTGTTTTAACATTTTGTGGAGCCTTGGTTGGAAAGTTGTTAAGCTATTCTGAGTATGAATTAGTTAAAAAGAGTTCTTTTCTGACGAAAAAGTAATTTATTGTAACAGAAATCATTTATTTCAAAGGAAATTGCCTACCTTCAGGCGTGAAGGGGAAATTTCAAAATTTTATTTTGCATTTTAAGTGTCAAATTCACTAGGTGTAAGAGTTTTGACGTGTTATTCGTGTTTAGAAGTACAAAATTAAGTAGATTAGGAAATTTTTCCTTTTAACAGATGCTTAATTGTAAACTGATCAATTTCGCCCCGAAGTGGCGTCTTCATTTATTTATTTTTGAAGTAATTTAACTAAAAGTTTAAATTTGTTGGGCAAAATTCTGTCACAAAGCTTCATGGAGGTCCACTGGGTATTGATTCTGCATTAATTTTTTGGCAATATTTGAATTGCCAATGATGTTAAAAGTTGTTTAAAAGTGATCAATTTGACCCCGGATTACGGTACTTCTTCATGTTTAAAGACTAGACTCGAAAAAAAACTGTACAGCCACAAATACTAAACCGATTTCAACAAAAAATATCTGTATTTAAGTACGTAAAAGTATCGTGTCAAAGTTTCATTCAATTTGATCTAACCGTTCAAAAGCTATAGCCATATATGTAGCACTATGTCATAATAAAACAGATGTAGTTTTTGGTATAGTTAAATTGAAACTGCTCTAAAGTATTCAACAACCAAAATGACTGAAATTTTTACTGACAACAGTTGAACACAGCAATTTTACACTGTCATTTTTTTTTTTCAAAAATCGGGACAGTGTTGCCACTTTCACAGTCAAATAGTGCACACTGATTTTAAAATGTTAAAAGGTGCCCAAAATTTAAAAAGAAAAATAGATTGTTTGGATTGTTAAAAAAAGTACTGAACCGATTACGATGAATTTTCACCACTTATTATGCCTCATTTGGAGAACTTACAGTCAAATTTTCAGACGATTTGATGAGCTAACAAAAAATTTATAGCCCAAATAATTTTCAAAATAAATGCCCAAAGTTTCCAAAATAATATTATTGGATCGACAATATCTTCGGCAATACTAAACCGATTTTGTTATGAAATTGTTATGGTATTAACTACACGTACATATTGTGCTATACCTGATTAAAAAATCAAGCAATCAAAAGTTGTAAAAAAATATAGTAAGTCCAGCCCTTATATACAGGGTGATTGGTTCCGGACTTTACAAAATTTTAGGGCAGCTAGGTCTTCAAAAGTTATGAAAAAATGCCCAAGGAACATAGGGTCGGAAATCACTGCTAAGTGAGTTATTCACATTTTAATTTTTTAAAATTAGTGCATTTTTGAAACCCAATATCTCAGGAATTAAAAGTCGTACATTAAGCATTAATGCTCGAAACGAAAGCTAATGAACTCATCTTTCTTAGCTTCTTTGACGGAGATTTTGTAAAAACTACTTAAAAGGTTCAAATTTCAAAAAGTTCGCAAAAAGTGTCTTAAAAATCAGTCTTTTTGGGGGTATTTTTGAAAATTTTTAAATGAATAAATTATTTCTGTTAAAAAAGTTCTTCTACAAGACATGCACAAACTTGTTCTCTAAAAATGTTTCTTTGACAGCAAAACTCTATCTTTTGTAGATTAGCCAAAAATTGATTTTAAAAATAACACTCCAAATTGCATAAACCTCATGCCAAAACAATGGTCATCACCCTATCAGTTCGCGCGTTCGTGTGTTGTTGCTCCACAGCATGAGGACGACGGCAGCTGCTGGTGCTGTCGTGGCGAACAGAAAACGAGTTCGCTCTTTGTCGCGTCGCATCTTCGCCTGCGCCAGCTGCGGAAGCATTCGAGGCGGAGTTTGGTATTACTAAATCGTGTGAGCATACTAAGTGCGACGTGCACTAAACTTATTTTTCGACGGAGCGAAAGCACCGATGAAAGTTTATTTACAAGAGCATACATTTAAATCCCTCGCACTCGTAGCTCTGCTGCGGTGCTGTTCAGATGAGGGGTCTATGCGTGCGGCAATTTACAAGATTTTTTTTTGTTTGACGATTTAAGTGCATCCTTCTTCTATCTGACATCGCACCCCCACTGGGACAGAGCCTGTTTCTCAGCTTTTAAAGGGAACGTTGGGGATTTTTAGGAGATATTGGGGAGGACAATGGAAACATAGAAATGATTAGGGTCTTCGGGAAAAATGATGTCTTTGAGAAATCTAAGCAGGAGAAGTTGGGGATATTTTAGGAGAAGTTGGGGATTTTTAAGGAACGTTGGGGATTTTTAGGAGATATTGGGGAGGACAATGGGAACTTAGAAATGATTAGGGTCTTCGGGAAAAATGATGTCTTTGAGAAATCTGAGCAGCAAGTTGGACATTTTAGGAGAAGTTGGGGATTTTTAAGGAACGTTGGGGATTTTTAGGAGATATTGGGGAGGACAATGGAAACTTAGAAATGATTAGGGTCTTCGGGAAAAATGATGTCTTTGAGAAATCTGAGCAGCAAGTTGGACATTTTAGGAGAAGTTGGGGATTTTTAAGGAACGTTGGGGATTTTTAGGAGATATTGGGGAGGACAATGGGAACTTAGAAATGATTAGGGTCTTCGGGAAAAATGATGTCTTTGAGAAATCTAAGCAGCAAGTTGGACATTTTAGGAGAAGTTGGGGGTTTTTAAGGAACGTTGGGGATTTTTAGGAGATATTGGGGAGGACAATGGGAACTTAGAAATGATTATGGTCTTCGGGAAAAATGATGTCTTTGAGAAATCTAAGCAGCAAGTTGGACATTTTAGGAGAAGTTGGGGATTTTTAAGGAACGTTGGGGATTTTTAGGAGATATTGGGGAGGACAATGGGAACTTAGAAATGATTAGGGTCTTCGGGAAAAATGATGTCTTTGAGAAATCTAAGCAGCAAGTTGGACATTTTAGGAGAAGTTGGGGATATTTTAGGAGAAGTTGGGGATTTTTAAGGAACGTTGGGGATTTTTAGGAGATATTGGGGAGGACAATGGGAACTTAGAAATGATTAGGGTCTTCGGGAAAAATGATGTCTTTGAGAAATCTAAGCAGCAAGTTGGACATTTTAGGAGAAGTTGGGGATTTTTAAGGAACGTTGGGGATTTTTAGGAGATATTGGGGAGGACAATGGGAACTTAGAAATGATTAGGGTCTTCGGGAAAAATGATGTCTTTGAGAAATCTAAGCAGCAAGTTGGACATTTTAGGAGAAGTTGGGGATTTTTAAGGAACGTTGGGGATTTTTAGGAGATATTGGGGAGGACAATGGGAACTTAGAAATGATTATGGTCTTCGGGAAAAATGATGTCTTTGAGAAATCTAAGCAGCAAGTTGGACATTTTAGGAGAAGTTGGGGATATTTTAGGAGAAGTTGGGGATTTTTAAGGAACGTTGGGGATTTTTAGGAGATATTGGGGAGGACAATGGGAACTTAGAAATGATTAGGGTCTTCGGGAAAAATGATGTCTTTGAGAAATCTGAGCAGCAAGTTGGACATTTTAGGAAAAGTTGGGGATTTTTAAGGAACGTTGGGGATTTTTAGGAGATATTGGGGAGGACAATGGGAACTTAGAAATGATTAGGGTCTTCGGGAAAAATGATGTCTTTGAGAAATCTGAGCAGCAAGTTGGACATTTTAGGAGAAGTTGGGGATTTTTAAGGAACGTTGGGGATTTTTAGGAGATATTGGGGAGGACAATGGGAACTTAGAAATGATTAGGGTCTTCGGGAAAAATGATGTCTTTGAGAAATCTAAGCAGCAAGTTGGACATTTTAGGAGAAGTTGGGGATTTTTAAGGAACGTTGGGGATTTTTAGGAGATATTGGGGAGGACAATGGGAACTTAGAAATGATTAGGGTCTTCGGGAAAAATGATGTCTTTGAGAAATCTGAGCAGCAAGTTGGACATTTTAGGAAAAGTTGGGGATTTTTAAGGAACGTTGGGGATTTTTAGGAGATATTGGGGAGGACAATGGGAACTTAGAAATGATTAGGGTCTTCGGGAAAAATGATGTCTTTGAGAAATCTAAGCAGCAAGTTGGACATTTTAGGAGAAGTTGGGGATATTTTAGGAGAAGTTGGGGATTTTTAGGAGATATTGGGGAGGACAATGGAAACTTAGAAATGATTACGGTCTTCGGGAAAAATGATGTCTTTGAGAAATCTAAGCAGCAAGTTGGACATTTTAGGAGAAGTTGGGGATATTTTAGGAGAAGTTGGGGATTTTTAAGGAACGTTGGGGATTTTTAGGAGATATTGGGGAGGACAATGGGAACTTAGAAATGATTAGGGTCTTCGGGAAAAATGATGTCTTTGAGAAATCTGAGCAGCAAGTTGGACATTTTAGGAGAAGTTGGGGATTTTTGAGGAACGTTGGGGATTTTTAGGAGATATTGGGGAGGACAATGGGAACTTAGAAATGATTAGGGTCTTCGGGAAAAATGATGTCTTTGAGAAATCTAAGCAGCAAGTTGGACAATTTAGGAGAAGTTGGGGATTTTTAAGGAACGTTGGGGATTTTTAGGAGATATTGGGGAGGACAATGGGAACTTAGAAATGATTAGGGTCTTCGAGGAAAATGATGCCTTTGAGAAATCTAAGCAGCAAGTTGGACAATTTAGGAGAAGTTGGGGATTTTTAAGGAACGTTGGGGATTTTTAGGAGATATTGGGGAGGACAATGGAAACTTAGAAATGATTAGGGTCTTCGGGAAAAATGATGTCTTTGAGAAATCTAAGCAGCAAGTTGGACATTTTAGGAGAAGTTGGGGATTTTTAAGGAACGTTGGGGATTTTTAGGAGATATTGGGGAGGACAATGGGAACTTAGAAATGATTAGGGTCTTCGAGGAAAATGATGCCTTTGAGAAATCTAAGCAGCAAGTTGGACAATTTAGGAGAAGTTGGGGATTTTTAAGGAACGTTGGGGATTTTTAGGAGATATTGGGGAGGATAATGGAAACTTAGAAATTATTAGGGTCTTCGAGAAAAACGATGTCTTTGAGAAATCTGAGCAGCAAGTTGGACATTTTAGGAGAAGTTGGGGATTTTTAAGGAACGTTGGGGATTTTTAGGAGATATTGGAGAGGACAATGGAAACTTAGGAATCATTAGGGTCTTCGAGGAGAATGATGCCTTTGAGAAATCTAAGCAGCAAGTTGGACAATTTAGGAGAAGTTGGGGATTTTTAAGGAACGTTGGGGATTTTTAGGAGATATTGGGGAGGACAAAGGAAACTTAGGAATCATTAGGGTCTTCGAGGAAAACGATGTCTTTGAGAAATCTAAGCAGCAAGTTGGACATTTTAGGAGAAGTTGGGGATTTTTAAGGAACGTTGGGGATTTTTAGGAGATATTGGAGAGGACAATGGAAACTTAGGAATCATTAGGGTCTTCGAAGAGAATGATGCCTTTGAGAAATCTAAGCAGCAAGTTGGACAATTTAGGAGAAGTTGGGGATTTTTAAAGAACGTTGGGGATTTTTAGGAGATATTGGGGAGGACAATGGGAACTTAGAAATGATTAGGGTCTTCGGGAAAACGATGTCTTTGAGAAATCTAAGCAGCAAGTTGGACATTTTAGGAGAAGTTGGGGATTTTTAAGGAACGTTGGGGATTTTTAGGAGATATTGGGGAGGACAATGGAAACTTAGGAATCATTAGGGTCTTCGAGGAAAATGATGCCTTTGAGAAATCTAAGCAGCAAGTTGGACAATTTAGGAGAAGTTGGGGATTTTTAGGGAATGTTGGGGATTTTTAGGAGATATTGGGGAGGACAATGGGAACTTAGAAATGATTAGGGTCTTCGAGGAAAACGATGTCTTTGAGAAATCTAAGCAGCAAGTTGGACATTTTAGGAGAAGTTGGGGATTTTTAAGGAACGTTGGGGATTTTTAGGAGATATTGGGGAGGACAATGGAAACTTAGGAATCATTAGGGTCTTCGAGGAAAATGATGCCTCCGAGAAATCTAAGCAGCAAGTTGGACAATTTAGGAGAAGTTGGGGATTTTTAAGGAACGTTGGGGATTTTTAGGAGATATTGGGGAGGACAAAGGAAACTTAGGAATCATTAGGGTCTTCGAGGAAAAATGATGTCTTTGAGAAATCTAAGCAGCAAGTTGGACATTTTAGGAGAAGTTGGGGATTTTTAAGGAACGTTGGGGATTTTTAGGAGATATTGGGGAGGACAATGGGAACTTAGAAATGATTAGGGTCTTCGGGAAAAACGATGTCTTTGAGAAATCTGAGCAGCAAGTTGGACATTTTAGGAGAAGTTGGGAATATTTTAGGAGAAGTTGGGGATTTTTAGGAGATATTGGGGAGGACAATGGGAACTTAGAAATGATTAGGGTTTTCGGGAAAAATGATGTCTGAGAAATCTAAGCAGCAAGTTGGACATTTTAGGAGAAGTTGGGGATTTTTAAGGAACGTTGGGGATTTTTAGGAGATATTGGAGAGGACAATGGAAACTTAGGAATCATTAGGGTCTTCGAGGAGAATGATGCCTTTGAGAAATCTAAGCAGCAAGTTGGACAATTTAGGAGAAGTTGGGGATTTTTAGGGAATGTTGGGGATTTTTAGGAGATATTGGGGAGGACAATGGGAACTTAGAAATGATTAGGGTCTTCGAGGAAAACGATGTCTTTGAGAAATCTAAGCAGCAAGTTGGACATTTTAGGAGAAGTTGGGGATTTTTAAGGAACGTTGGGGATTTTTAGGAGATATTGGGGAGGACAATGGAAACTTAGGAATCATTAGGGTCTTCGAGGAAAACGATGTCTTTGAGAAATCTAAGCAGCAAGTTGGACATTTTAGGAGAAGTTGGGGATTTTTAAGGAACGTTGGGGATTTTTAGGAGATATTGGGGAGGATAATGGAAACTTAGAAATTATTAGGGTCTTCGAGAAAAACGATGTCTTTGAGAAATCTAAGCAGCAAGTTGGACATTTTAGGAGAAGTTGGGGATTTTTAAGGAACGTTGGGGATTTTTAGGAGATATTGGGGAGGACAATGGAAACTTAGGAATCATTAGGGTCTTCGAGGAAAATGATGCCTTTGAGAAATCTAAGCAGCAAGTTGGACAATTTAGGAGAAGTTGGGGATTTTTAAGGAACGTTGGGGATTTTTAGGAGATATTGGGGAGGACAATGGGAACTTAGAAATGATTAGGGTCTTCGGGAAAAACGATGTCTTTGAGAAATCTGAGCAGCAAGTTGGACATTTTAGGAGAAGTTGAGAATATTTTAGGAGAAGTTGGGGATTTTTAGGAGATATTGGGGAGGACAATGGGAACTTAGAAATGATTAGGGTCTTCGGGAAAAATGATGTCTTTGAGAAATCTAAGCAGCAAGTTGGACATTTTAGGAGAAGTTGGGGATATTTTAGGAGAAGTTGGGGATTTTTAAGGAACGTTGGGGATTTTTAGGAGATATTGGGGAGGACAAAGGAAACTTAGGAATCATTAGGGTCTTCGAGGAAAACGATGTCTTTGAGAAATCTAAGCAGCAAGTTGGACATTTTAGGAGAAGTTGGGGATTTTTAAGAAACGTTGGGGATTTTTAGGAGATATTGGGGAGGATAATGGAAACTTAGAAATTATTAGGGTCTTCGAGAAAAACGATGTCTTTGAGAAATCTAAGCAGCAAGTTGGACATTTTAGGAGAAGTTGGGGATTTTTAAGGAACGTTGGGGATTTTTAGGAGATATTGGGGAGGACAATGGAAACTTAGGAATCATTAGGGTCTTCGAGGAAAATGATGCCTTTGAGAAATCTAAGCAGCAAGTTGGACAATTTAGGAGAAGTTGGGGATTTTTAAGGAACGTTGGGGATTTTTAGGAGATATTGGGGAGGACAATGGAAACTTAGGAATCATTAGGGTCTTCGAGGAAAATGATGCCTTTGAGAAATCTAAGCAGCAAGTTGGACAATTTAGGAGAAGTTGGGGATTTTTAAGGAACGTTGGGGATTTTTAGGAGATATTGGGGAGGACAATGGGAACTTAGAAATGATTAGGGTCTTCGGGAAAAATGATGTCTTTGAGAAATCTAAGCAGCAAGTTGGACATTTTAGGAGAAGTTGGGGATTTTTAAGGAACGTTGGGGATTTTTAGGAGATATTGGGGAGGACAATGGAAACTTAGGAATCATTAGGGTCTTCGAGGAGAATGATGCCTTTGAGAAATCTAAGCAGCAAGTTGGACAATTTAGGAGAAGTTGGGGATTTTTAAGGAACGTTGGGGATTTTTAGGAGATATTGGGGAGGACAATGGGAACTTAGAAATGATTAGGGTCTTCGGGAAAAACGATGCCTTTGAGAAATCTGAGCAGCAAGTTGGACATTTTAGGAGAAGTTGAGAATATTTTAGGAGAAGTTGGGGATTTTTAGGAGATATTGGGGAGGACAATGGGAACTTAGAAATGATTAGGGTCTTCGGGAAAAATGATGTCTTTGAGAAATCTAAGCAGCAAGTTGGACATTTTAGGAGAAGTTGGGGATATTTTAGGAGAAGTTGGGGATTTTTAAGGAACGTTGGGGATTTTTAGGAGATATTGGGGAGGACAAAGGAAACTTAGGAATCATTAGGGTCTTCGAGGAAAACGATGTCTTTGAGAAATCTAAGCAGCAAGTTGGACATTTTAGGAGAAGTTGGGGATTTTTAAGAAACGTTGGGGATTTTTAGGAGATATTGGGGAGGATAATGGAAACTTAGAAATTATTAGGGTCTTCGAGAAAAACGATGTCTTTGAGAAATCTGAGCAGCAAGTTGGACATTTTAGGAGAAGTTGGGGATTTTTAAGGAACGTTGGGGATTTTTAGGAGATATTGGAGAGGACAATGGAAACTTAGGAATCATTAGGGTCTTCGAGGAGAATGATGCCTTTGAGAAATCTAAGCAGCAAGTTGGACAATTTAGGAGAAGTTGGGGATTTTTAAGGAACGTTGGGGATTTTTAGGAGATATTGGGGAGGACAAAGGAAACTTAGGAATCATTAGGGTCTTCGAGGAAAACGATGTCTTTGAGAAATCTAAGCAGCAAGTTGGACATTTTAGGAGAAGTTGGGGATTTTTAAGGAACGTTGGGGATTTTTAGGAGATATTGGAGAGGACAATGGAAACTTAGGAATCATTAGGGTCTTCGAAGAGAATGATGCCTTTGAGAAATCTAAGCAGCAAGTTGGACAATTTAGGAGAAGTTGGGGATTTTTAAAGAACGTTGGGGATTTTTAGGAGATATTGGGGAGGACAATGGGAACTTAGAAATGATTAGGGTCTTCGGGAAAACGATGTCTTTGAGAAATCTAAGCAGCAAGTTGGACATTTTAGGAGAAGTTGGGGATTTTTAAGGAACGTTGGGGATTTTTAGGAGATATTGGGGAGGACAATGGAAACTTAGGAATCATTGGGGTCTTCGAGGAAAACGATGTCTTTGAGAAATCTAAGCAGCAAGTTGGACATTTTAGGAGAAGTTGGGGATTTTTAAGGAACGTTGGGGATTTTTAGGAGATATTGGGGAGGACAATGGAAACTTAGGAATCATTAGGGTCTTCGAGGAAAATGATGCCTCCGAGAAATCTAAGCAGCAAGTTGGACAATTTAGGAGAAGTTGGGGATTTTTAAGGAACGTTGGGGATTTTTAGGAGATATTGGGGAGGACAAAGGGAACTTAGGAATCATTAGGGTCTTCGAGGAAAAATGATGTCTTTGAGAAATCTAAGCAGCAAGTTGGACATTTTAGGAGAAGTTGGGGATTTTTAAGGAACGTTGGGGATTTTTAGGAGATATTGAGGACAATGGGAACTTAGAAATGATTAGGGTCTTCGGGAAAAACGATGTCTTTGAGAAATCTGAGCAGCAAGTTGGACATTTTAGGAGAAGTTGGGAATATTTTAGGAGAAGTTGGGGATTTTTAGGAGATATTGGGGAGGACAATGGGAACTTAGAAATGATTAGGGTTTTCGGGAAAAATGATGTCTTTGAGAAATCTAAGCAGCAAGTTGGACATTTTAGGAGAAGTTGGGGATTTTTAAGGAACGTTGGGGATTTTTAGGAGATATTGGAGAGGACAATGGAAACTTAGGAATCATTAGGGTCTTCGAGGAAAATGATGCCTTTGAGAAATCTAAGCAGCAAGTTGGACAATTTAGGAGAAGTTGGGGATTTTTAAGGAACGTTGGGGATTTTTAGGAGATATTGGGGAGGACAATGGGAACTTAGAAATGATTAGGGTCTTCGGGAAAAACGATGTCTTTGAGAAATCTGAGCAGCAAGTTGGACATTTTAGGAGAAGTTGAGAATATTTTAGGAGAAGTTGGGGATTTTTAGGAGATATTGGGGAGGACAATGGGAACTTAGAAATGATTAGGGTCTTCGGGAAAAATGATGTCTTTGAGAAATCTAAGCAGCAAGTTGGACATTTTAGGAGAAGTTGGGGATATTTTAGGAGAAGTTGGGGATTTTTAAGGAACGTTGGGGATTTTTAGGAGATATTGGGGAGGACAAAGGAAACTGGGGATTTTTAGGAGATATTGGGGAGGATAATGGAAACTTAGAAATTATTAGGGTCTTCGAGAAAAACGATGTCTTTGAGAAATCTAAGCAGCAAGTTGGACATTTTAGGAGAAGTTGGGGATTTTTAAGGAACGTTGGGGATTTTTAGGAGATATTGGGGAGGACAATGGAAACTTAGGAATCATTAGGGTCTTCGAGGAAAATGATGCCTTTGAGAAATCTAAGCAGCAAGTTGGACAATTTAGGAGAAGTTGGGGATTTTTAAGGAACGTTGGGGATTTTTAGGAGATATTGGGGAGGACAATGGAAACTTAGGAATCATTAGGGTCTTCGAGGAAAATGATGCCTTTGAGAAATCTAAGCAGCAAGTTGGACAATTTAGGAGAAGTTGGGGATTTTTAAGGAACGTTGGGGATTTTTAGGAGATATTGGGGAGGACAATGGGAACTTAGAAATGATTAGGGTCTTCGGGAAAAATGATGTCTTTGAGAAATCTAAGCAGCAAGTTGGACATTTTAGGAGAAGTTGGGGATTTTTAAGGAACGTTGGGGATTTTTAGGAGATATTGGGGAGGACAATGGAAACTTAGGAATCATTAGGGTCTTCGAGGAGAATGATGCCTTTGAGAAATCTAAGCAGCAAGTTGGACAATTTAGGAGAAGTTGGGGATTTTTAAGGAACGTTGGGGATTTTTAGGAGATATAGGGGAGGACAATGCGAACTTAGAAATGATTAGGGTCTTCGAGAAAAACGATGTCTTTGAGAAATCTAAGCAGCAAGTTGGACATTTTAGGAGAAGTTGGGGATTTTTAAGGAACGTTGGGGATTTTTAGGAGATATTGGGGAGGACAAAGGAAACTTAGGAATCATTAGGGTCTTCGAGGAAAAATGATGTCTTTGAGAAATCTAAGCAGCAAGTTGGACATTTTAGGAGAAGTTGGGGATTTTTAAGGAACGTTGGGGATTTTTAGGAGATATTGGGGAGGACAATGGGAACTTAGAAATGATTAGGGTCTTCGGGAAAAACGATGTCTTTGAGAAATCTGAGCAGCAAGTTGGACATTTTAGGAGAAGTTGGGAATATTTTAGGAGAAGTTGGGGATTTTTAGGAGATATTGGGGAGGACAATGGGAACTTAGAAATGATTAGGGTTTTCGGGAAAAATGATGTCTTTGAGAAATCTAAGCAGCAAGTTGGACATTTTAGGAGAAGTTGGGGATTTTTAAGGAACGTTGGGGATTTTTAGGAGATATTGGGGAGGACAATGGAAACTTAGGAATCATTAGGGTCTTCGAGGAGAATGATGCCTTTGAGAAATCTAAGCAGCAAGTTGGACAATTTAGGAGAAGTTGGGGATTTTTAAGGAACGTTGGGGATTTTTAGGAGATATAGGGGAGGACAATGCGAACTTAGAAATGATTAGGGTCTTCGAGAAAAACGATGTCTTTGAGAAATCTAAGCAGCAAGTTGGACATTTTAGGAGAAGTTGGGGATTTTTAAGGAACGTTGGGGATTTTTAGGAGATATTGGGGAGGACAAAGGAAACTTAGGAATCATTAGGGTCTTCGAGGAAAAATGATGTCTTTGAGAAATCTGAGCAGCAAGTTGGACATTTTAGGAGAAGTTGGGGATTTTTAAGGAACGTTGGGGATTTTTAGGAGATATTGGGGAGGACAATGGGAACTTAGAAATGATTAGGGTCTTCGGGAAAAACGATGTCTTTGAGAAATCTGAGCAGCAAGTTGGACATTTTAGGAGAAGTTGGGAATATTTTAGGAGAAGTTGGGGATTTTTAGGAGATATTGGGGAGGACAATGGGAACTTAGAAATGATTAGGGTCTTCGGGAAAAATGATGTCTTTGAGAAATCTAAGCAGCAAGTTGGACATTTTAGGAGAAGTTGGGGATATTTTAGGAGAAGTTGGGGATTTTTAAGGAACGTTGGGGATTTTTAGGAGATATTGGGGAGGACAAAGGAAACTTAGGAATCATTAGGGTCTTCGAGGAAAACGATGTCTTTGAGAAATCTAAGCAGCAAGTTGGACATTTTAGGAGAAGTTGGGGATTTTTAAGGAACGTTGGGGATTTTTAGGAGATATTGGGGAGGATAATGGAAACTTAGAAATTATTAGGGTCTTCGAGAAAAACGATGTCTTTGAGAAATCTAAGCAGCAAGTTGGACATTTTAGGAGAAGTTGGGGATTTTTAAGGAACGTTGGGGATTTTTAGGAGATATTGGGGAGGACAATGGAAACTTAGGAATCATTAGGGTCTTCGAGGAAAATGATGCCTTTGAGAAATCTAAGCAGCAAGTTGGACAATTTAGGAGAAGTTGGGGATTTTTAAGGAACGTTGGGGATTTTTAGGAGATATTGGGGAGGACAATGGAAACTTAGGAATCATTAGGGTCTTCGAGGAAAATGATGCCTTTGAGAAATCTAAGCAGCAAGTTGGACAATTTAGGAGAACTTGGGGATTTTTAAGGAACGTTGGGGATTTTTAGGAGATATTGGGGAGGACAATGGGAACTTAGAAATGATTAGGGTCTTCGGGAAAAATGATGTCTTTGAGAAATCTAAGCAGCAAGTTGGACATTTTAGGAGAAGTTGGGGATTTTTAAGGAACGTTGGGGATTTTTAGGAGATATTGGAGAGGACATTGGAAACTTAGGAATCATTAGGGTCTTCGAGGAGAATGATGCCTTTGAGAAATCTAAGCAGCAAGTTGGACAATTTAGGAGAAGTTGGGGATTTTTAAGGAACGTTGGGGATTTTTAGGAGATATAGGGGAGGACAATGCGAACTTAGAAATGATTAGGGTCTTCGAGAAAAACGATGTCTTTGAGAAATCTAAGCAGCAAGTTGGACATTTTAGGAGAAGTTGGGGATTTTTAAGGAACGTTGGGGATTTTTAGGAGATATTGGGGAGGACAATGGAAACTTAGGAATCATTAGGGTCTTCGAGGAAAATGATGCCTCCGAGAAATCTAAGCAGCAAGTTGGACAATTTAGGAGAAGTTGGGGATTTTTAAGGAACGTTGGGGATTTTTAGGAGATATTGGGGAGGACAAAGGAAACTTAGGAATCATTAGGGTCTTCGAGGAAAAATGATGTCTTTGAGAAATCTAAGCAGCAAGTTGGACATTTTAGGAGAAGTTGGGGATTTTTAAGGAACGTTGGGGATTTTTAGGAGATATTGGGGAGGACAATATAAAACTTAGGAATCATTAGGGTCTTCGAGGAAAATGATGCCTTTGAGAAATCTAAGCAGCAAGTTGGACATTTTAGGAGAAGTTGGGGATATTTTAGGAGAATTTGAGGATTTTTAGGAGATATTGGGGAGGACAATGGAAACTTAGGAATCATTAGGGTCTTCGAGAAAAAAGATGTCTTTGAGAAATCTAAGCAGCAAGTTGGACAATTTAGGAGAAGTTTGGGATTTTTAAGGAACGTTGGGGATTTTTAGGAGATATTGGGGAGGACAATGGAAACTTAGGAATCATTAGGGTCTTCGGGGAAAATGATGCCTTTGAGAAATCTAAGCAGCACGTTGGACATTTTAGGAGAAGTTGGGGATTTTTAGGAGATATTGGGGAGGACAATGGAAACTTAGGAATCATAAGGGTCTTCGAGAAAAACGATGTCTTTGAGAAATCTAAGCAGCAAGTTGGACATTTTAGTAGAAGTTGGGGATTTTTAAGGAACGTTGGGGATTTTTAGGAGATATTGGGGAGGACAATATAAAACTTAGGAATCATTAGGGTCTTCGAGGAAAATGATGCCTTTGAGAAATCTAAGCAGCAAGTTGGACATTTTAGGAGAAGTTGGGGATATTTTAGGAGAATTTGGGGATTTTTAGGAGATATTGAGGAGGATAATGGAAACTTAGAAATTATTAGGGTCTTCGAGAAAAATTATGTCTTTGAGAAATCTAAGCAGCAAGTTGGACATTTTAGGAGAAGTTGGGGATTTTTAAGGAACTTTGGTAATTTTTAAGGAACGTTGGGGGTCTTAAAGGAAAATGGGGTCTTCGAGAAAAACGATGTCTTTGAGAAATCTAAGCAGCAAGTTGGACAATTTAGGAGAAGTTGGGGATTTTTAAGGAACGTTTGGGATTTTTAGGAGATATTGGGGAGGATAATGGAAACTTTGAAATGATTAGGGTCTTCGAGGAAAATGATGTCTTTGAGAAATCTAAGCAGCAAGTTGGACATTTAAGGATAAGTTGGGGATTTTTAAGGAACCTTGGGAATTGTTAGGAGATATTGTGGAGGATAATAGAAACTTAGGAATCATTAGGGTCTACGAGAAAAATGATGCCTTTGAGAAATCTAAGCAGCAATTTGGATATTTTAGGAGCAGTTGGGGATTTTTAAGGAACGTTGGGGATTTTTAAGGAACGTTGGGGATTTTTAGGAGATAATGAGGAGGATAAAGGAAACTTAGAAATCATTAGGTTCTTCTTGAAAAATGATGCCAATGGGAATAAAGGAAAGAATAGAAAGTTTGATAAACTGATTAGATTGTTGAGTAGAATAAAAACTGTGTACCGCAAACGGGCTTACAAAACAGGGTCACTAATGTATTGGATAAAGGAAACTAAGGAATCATTTGGGTCTTCGAGAAAAATGATGGCTTTGGGAAATCTAAGCAGCAAGTTGGGCATTTGAAAAGAAGTTGGAAATTTTAGGAGAAGTTGGGGATTTTAATGGACCGTTGGGGATTTTTAAGGAACATTGGGTGTTTTGAGGAGATATGTCCAACTTGCTGCTTAGATTTTCCAGAGGCATCATTTTCCTCGAAGAACCTAATGATTCTCAAGTTTCCTTTATCCTCCCTAATATCTCCCATAAATCCCCAACGTTCCTTAAAAATCCCCAACGTTACTTAAAAATCCCCAAATTTACAAACCAGCTAAGGGCTTAAAGTCTCTTTAATAAAGACAAATCAATCAACTTTTCCTTAAAGCCCCAAATTCTACAAAAATGTCCAACTTGCGGCTTAGATTTCTCAGAGGTATTATTTTCCCCGAAGAACTTAATGATTCCTAAGTTATCTTAATTCTCCCCAATATCTCCTAAACACCTAACGTTCCTTAAAAATCCCTTACTTCTCCTAAAATATTCAACTTTCTGCTTAGATTTCCAAAACACATCATTTTTCTCAAAGAACCTAATGATTCCCAAGTTTCTTTATTCTCCCCAATATCTCCTAAAAATCCCCAACGTTCCTTAAAAATCCTCAACTTCTACTAAAATGTCCAACTTGCTGCTTAGATTTCTCAATGACATCATTTTTCTCGAAGACCCTAATCATTTCTAAGTTTCCATTGTCCTCCCCAATATCTCCTAAAAATCCCCAACGTTCCTTAAAAATCCCCAACTTCTCCTAAAATATCCCCAACTAAAACGTCCAACTTGCTGCTTAGATTTCTCAAAGACCCTAATGATTCCTAAGTTTCCATTATCCTCCCCAATATCTCCTAAAAATCCCCAACGTTCCTTAAAAATCCCCAACTTCTCCTAAAATGTCCAACTTGCTGCTCAGATTTCTCAAAGACATCATTTTTCCCGAAGACCCTAATCATTTCTAAGTTCCCATTGTCCTCCCCAATATCTCCTAAAAATCCCCAACGTTCCTTAAAAATCCCCAACTTCTCCTAAAATGTCCAACTTGCTGCTCAGATTTCTCAGACATCATTTTTCCCGAAGACCCTAATCATTTCTAAGTTCCCATTGTCCTCCCCAATATCTCCTAAAAATCCCCAACGTTCCTTAAAAAACCCCAACTTCTTCTAGAATGTCCAAATTACTGCTTAGATTTCTCAAAGACAACGTTTTTCTCGAAAACCCTAATCATTTCTTAGTTTCCTTTATTCTCTCCTATATCTCCTAAAAATCCCCAACGTTCATTTTCCTCGAAGACCCTAATGATTCCTAAGTTTCCATTATCCTCCCCAATATCTCCTAAAAATCCCCAATGATCCTTAAAAATCCCCAACTTCTCCTAAAATGTCCAACTTGCTGCTTAGATTTCTCAAAGACAAAATTTTTCTCGAAGACCCTAATCATTTCTAAGTTCCCATTGTCCTCCCCAATATCTCCTAAAAATCCCCAACGTTCCTTAAAAATCCCCAACTTCTCCTAAAATGCTCAACTTGCTGCTTAGATTTCTCAAAGACATCATTTTTTCCGAAGACCCTAATCATTTCTAAGTTCCCATTGTCCTCCCCAATATCTCCTAAAAATCCCCAACGTTCCTTAAAAATCCCCAACTTCTCCTAAAATATCTCCAACTTCTCCTAAAATGCCCAACTTGCTGCTTAGATTTCTCAAAGAAATCATTTTTCCCGAAGACCCTAATCATTTCTAAGTTTCCATTGTCCTCCCCAATATCTCCTAAAAATCCCCAACGTTCCTTAAAAATCCCCAACTTCTCCTAAAATATCCCCAACTTCTCCTAAAATGTCCAACTTGCTGCTTAGATTTCTCAAAGACATCATTTTTCCCGAAGACCCTAATCATTTCTATGTTTCCATTGTCCTCCCCAATATCTCCTAAAAATCCCCAACGTTCCTTAAAAATCCCCAACTTCCCCTCAAATATCCCCAACTTCTCCTAAAATGTCCAACTTGCTGCTTAGATTTCTCAAAGACATCATTTTTCCCGAAGACCCTGATCATTTCTAAGTTCCCATTGTCCTCCCCAATATCTCCTAAAAATCCCCAACGTTCCTTAAAAATCCCCAACTTCTCCTAAAATATCTCCAACTTCTCCTAAAATGCCCAACTTGCTGCTTAGATTTCTCAAAGACATCATTTTTCCCGAAGACCCTAATCATTTCTAAGTTTCCATTGTCCTCCCCAATATCTCCTAAAAATCCCCAACGTTCCTTAAAAATCCCCAACTTCTCCTAAAATATCCCCAACTTCTCCTAAAATGTCCAACTTGCTGCTTAGATTTCTCAAAGACATCATTTTTCCCGAAGACCCTAATCATTTCTATGTTTCCATTGTCCTCCCCAATATCTCCTAAAAATCCCCAACGTTCCTTAAAAATCCCCAACTTCCCCTCAAATATCCCCAACTTCTCCTAAAATGTCCAACTTGCTGCTTAGATTTCTCAAAGACATCATTTTTCCCGAAGACCCTAATCATTTCTAAGTTCCCATTGTCCTCCCCAATATCTCCTTAAAATCCCCAACGTTCCTTAAAAATCCCCAACTTCTCCTAAAATGCTCAACTTGCTGCTTAGATTTCTCAAAGACATCATTTTTCCCGAAGACCCTAATCATTTCTAAGTTTCCATTGTCCTCCCCAATATCTCCTAAAAATCCCCAACGTTTCTTAAAAATCCCCAACGTTCCTAAAATATCCCCAACTTCTCCTAAAATGTCCAACTTGCTGCTTAGATTTCTCAAAGACATCATTTTTCCCGAAGACTCTAATCATTTCTAAGTTCCCATTGTCCTCCCCAATATCTCCTTAAAATCCCCAACGTTCCTTAAAAATCCCCAACTTCTCCTAAAATGCTCAACTTGCTGCTTAGATTTCTCAAAGACATCATTTTTCCCGAAGACCCTAATCATTTCTAAGTTTCCATTGTCCTCCCCAATATCTCCTAAAAATCCCCAACGTTCCTTAAAAATCCCCAACTTCTCCTAAAATATCCCCAACTTCTCCTAAAATGTCCAACTTGCTGCTTAGATTTCTCAAAGACATCATTTTTCCCGAAGACTCTAATCATTTCTAAGTTCCCATTGTCCTCCCCAATATCTCCTTAAAATCCCCAACGTTCCTTAAAAATCCCCAACTTCTCCTAAAATATCCCCAACTTCTCCTAAAATGTCCAACTTGCTGCTTAGATTTCTCAAAGACATCATTTTTCCCGAAGACCCTAATCATTTCTATGTTTCCATTGTCCTCCCCAATATCTCCTAAAAATCCCCAACGTTCCTTAAAAATCCCCAACTTCTCCTAAAATATCCCCAACTTCTCCTAAAATGTCCAACTTGCTGCTTAGATTTCTCAAAGACATCATTTTTCCCGAAGACCCTAATCATTTCTATGTTTCCATTGTCCTCCCCAATATCTCCTAAAAATCCCCAACGTTCCTTAAAAATCCCCAACTTCTCCTAAAATATCCCCAACTTCTCCGAAAATGTCCAACTTGCTGCTTAGATTTCTCAAAGACATCATTTTTCCCGAAGACCCTAATCATTTCTAAGTTCCCATTGTCCTCCCCAATATCTCCTAAAAATCCCCAACGTTCCTTAAAAATCCCCAACTTCTCCTAAAATGTCCAACTTGCTGCTCAGATTTCTCAAAGACATCATTTTTCTCGAAGACCCTAATCATTTCTAAGTTCCCATTGTCCTCCCCAATATCTCCTAAAAATCCCCAACGTTCCTTAAAAATCCCCAACTTCTCCTAAAATATCCCCAACTTCTCCTAAAATGTCCAACTTGCTGCTTAGATTTCTCAAAGACATCATTTTTCCCGAAGACCCTAATCATTTCTAAGTTCCCATTGTCCTCCCCAATATCTCCTAAAAATCCCCAACGTTCCTTAAAAATCCCCAACTTCTCCTAAAATGCTCAACTTGCTGCTTAGATTTCTCAAAGACATAATTTTTCCCGAAGACCCTAATCATTTCTAAGTTTCCATTGTCCTCCCCAATATCTCCTAAAAATCCCCAACGTTCCTTAAAAATCCCCAACTTCTCCTAAAATATCCCCAACTTCTCCTAAAATGTCCATCTTGCTGCTTAGATTTCTCAAAGACATCATTTTTCCCGAAGACCCTAATCATTTCTATGTTTCCATTGTCCTCCCCAATATCTCCTTAAAATCCCCAACGTTCCTTAAAAATCCCCAACTTCTCCTAAAATATCCCCAACTTCTCCTGCTTAGATTTCTCAAAGACATCATTTTTCCCGAAGACCCTAATCATTTCTATGTTTCCATTGTCCTCCCCAATATCTCCTTAAAATCCCCAACGTTCCTTAAAAATCCCCAACTTCTCCTAAAATATCCCCAACTTCTCCTGCTTAGATTTCTCAAAGACATCATTTTTCCCGAAGACCCTAATCATTTCTAAGTTCCCATTGTCCTCCCCAATATCTCCTAAAAATCCCCAACGTTCCTTAAAAATCCCCAACTTCTCCTAAAATGTCCAACTTGCTGCTCAGATTTCTCAAAGACATCATTTTTCCCGAAGACCCTAATCATTTCTAAGTTCCCATTGTCCTCCCCAATATCTCCTAAAAATCCCCAACGTTCCTTAAAAATCCCCAACTTCTCCTAAAATATCCCCAACTTCTCCTAAAATGTCCAACTTGCTGCTTAGATTTCTCAAAGACATCATTTTTCCCGAAGACCCTAATCATTTCTAAGTTCCCATTGTCCTCCCCAATATCTCCTAAAAATCCCCAACGTTCCTTAAAAATCCCCAACTTCTCCTAAAATGTCCAACTTGCTGCTCAGATTTCTCAAAGACATCATTTTTCCCGAAGACCCTAATCATTTCTAAGTTCCCATTGTCCTCCCCAATATCTCCTAAAAATCCCCAACGTTCCTTAAAAATCCCCAACTTCTCCTAAAATGTCCAACTTGCTGCTCAGATTTCTCAAAGACATCATTTTTCCCGAAGACCCTAATCATTTCTAAGTTCCCATTGTCCTCCCCAATATCTCCTAAAAATCCCCAACGTTCCTTAAAAATCCCCAACTTCTCCTAAAATGTCCAACTTGCTGCTCAGATTTCTCAAAGACATCATTTTTCTCGAAGACCCTAATCATTTCTTAGTTCCCATTGTCCTCCCCAATATCTCCTAAAAATCCCCAACGTTCCTTAAAAATCCCCAACTTCTCCTAAAATATCCCCAACTTCTCCTAAAATGTCCAACTTGCTGCTTAGATTTCTCAAAGACATCATTTTTCCCGAAGACCCTAATCATTTCTATGTTTCCATTGTCCTCCCCAATATCTCCTAAAAATCCCCAACGTTCCTTAAAAATCCCCAACTTCCCCTCAAATATCCCCAACTTCTCCTAAAATGTCCAACTTGCTGCTTAGATTTCTCAAAGACATCATTTTTCCCGAAGACCCTGATCATTTCTAAGTTCCCATTGTCCTCCCCAATATCTCCTAAAAATCCCCAACGTTCCTTAAAAATCCCCAACTTCTCCTAAAATATCTCCAACTTCTCCTAAAATGCCCAACTTGCTGCTTAGATTTCTCAAAGACATCATTTTTCCCGAAGACCCTAATCATTTCTAAGTTTCCATTGTCCTCCCCAATATCTCCTAAAAATCCCCAACGTTCCTTAAAAATCCCCAACTTCTCCTAAAATATCCCCAACTTCTCCTAAAATGTCCAACTTGCTGCTTAGATTTCTCAAAGACATCATTTTTCCCGAAGACCCTAATCATTTCTATGTTTCCATTGTCCTCCCCAATATCTCCTAAAAATCCCCAACGTTCCTTAAAAATCCCCAACTTCCCCTCAAATATCCCCAACTTCTCCTAAAATGTCCAACTTGCTGCTTAGATTTCTCAAAGACATCATTTTTCCCGAAGACCCTAATCATTTCTAAGTTCCCATTGTCCTCCCCAATATCTCCTAAAAATCCCCAACGTTCCTTAAAAATCCCCAACTTCTCCTAAAATGCTCAACTTGCTGCTTAGATTTCTCAAAGACATCATTTTTCCCGAAGACCCTAATCATTTCTAAGTTTCCATTGTCCTCCCCAATATCTCCTAAAAATCCCCAACGTTTCTTAAAAATCCCCAACGTTCCTAAAATATCCCCAACTTCTCCTAAAATGTCCAACTTGCTGCTTAGATTTCTCAAAGACATCATTTTTCCCGAAGACTCTAATCATTTCTAAGTTCCCATTGTCCTCCCCAATATCTCCTTAAAATCCCCAACGTTCCTTAAAAATCCCCAACTTCTCCTAAAATGCTCAACTTGCTGCTTAGATTTCTCAAAGACATCATTTTTCCCGAAGACCCTAATCATTTCTAAGTTTCCATTGTCCTCCCCAATATCTCCTAAAAATCCCCAACGTTCCTTAAAAATCCCCAACTTCTCCTAAAATATCCCCAACTTCTCCTAAAATGTCCAACTTGCTGCTTAGATTTCTCAAAGACATCATTTTTCCCGAAGACTCTAATCATTTCTAAGTTCCCATTGTCCTCCCCAATATCTCCTTAAAATCCCCAACGTTCCTTAAAAATCCCCAACTTCTCCTAAAATATCCCCAACTTCTCCTAAAATGTCCAACTTGCTGCTTAGATTTCTCAAAGACATCATTTTTCCCGAAGACCCTAATCATTTCTATGTTTCCATTGTCCTCCCCAATATCTCCTAAAAATCCCCAACGTTCCTTAAAAATCCCCAACTTCTCCTAAAATATCCCCAACTTCTCCTAAAATGTCCAACTTGCTGCTTAGATTTCTCAAAGACATCATTTTTCCCGAAGACCCTAATCATTTCTATGTTTCCATTGTCCTCCCCAATATCTCCTAAAAATCCCCAACGTTCCTTAAAAATCCCCAACTTCTCCTAAAATATCCCCAACTTCTCCTAAAATGTCCAACTTGCTGCTTAGATTTCTCAAAGACATCATTTTTCCCGAAGACCCTAATCATTTCTAAGTTCCCATTGTCCTCCCCAATATCTCCTAAAAATCCCCAACGTTCCTTAAAAATCCCCAACTTCTCCTAAAATGTCCAACTTGCTGCTCAGATTTCTCAAAGACATCATTTTTCTCGAAGACCCTAATCATTTCTAAGTTCCCATTGTCCTCCCCAATATCTCCTAAAAATCCCCAACGTTCCTTAAAAATCCCCAACTTCTCCTAAAATATCCCCAACTTCTCCTAAAATGTCCAACTTGCTGCTTAGATTTCTCAAAGACATCATTTTTCCCGAAGACCCTAATCATTTCTAAGTTCCCATTGTCCTCCCCAATATCTCCTAAAAATCCCCAACGTTCCTTAAAAATCCCCAACTTCTCCTAAAATGCTCAACTTGCTGCTTAGATTTCTCAAAGACATAATTTTTCCCGAAGACCCTAATCATTTCTAAGTTTCCATTGTCCTCCCCAATATCTCCTAAAAATCCCCAACGTTCCTTAAAAATCCCCAACTTCTCCTAAAATATCCCCAACTTCTCCTAAAATGTCCATCTTGCTGCTTAGATTTCTCAAAGAGATCATTTTTCCCGAAGACCCTAATCATTTCTATGTTTCCATTGTCCTCCCCAATATCTCCTTAAAATCCCCAACGTTCCTTAAAAATCCCCAACTTCTCCTAAAATATCCCCAACTTCTCCTGCTTAGATTTCTCAAAGACATCATTTTTCCCGAAGACCCTAATCATTTCTATGTTTCCATTGTCCTCCCCAATATCTCCTTAAAATCCCCAACGTTCCTTAAAAATCCCCAACTTCTCCTAAAATATCCCCAACTTCTCCTGCTTAGATTTCTCAAAGACATCATTTTTCCCGAAGACCCTAATCATTTCTAAGTTCCCATTGTCCTCCCCAATATCTCCTAAAAATCCCCAACGTTCCTTAAAAATCCCCAACTTCTCCTAAAATGTCCAACTTGCTGCTCAGATTTCTCAAAGACATCATTTTTCCCGAAGACCCTAATCATTTCTAAGTTCCCATTGTCCTCCCCAATATCTCCTAAAAATCCCCAATGTTCCTTAAAAATCCCCAACTTCTCCTAAAATATCCCCAACTTCTCCTAAAATGTCCAACTTGCTGCTTAGATTTCTCAAAGACATCATTTTTCCCGAAGACCCTAATCATTTCTAAGTTCCCATTGTCCTCCCCAATATCTCCTAAAAATCCCCAACGTTCCTTAAAAATCCCCAACTTCTCCTAAAATGTCCAACTTGCTGCTCAGATTTCTCAAAGACATCATTTTTCCCGAAGACCCTAATCATTTCTAAGTTCCCATTGTCCTCCCCAATATCTCCTAAAAATCCCCAACGTTCCTTAAAAATCCCCAACTTCTCCTAAAATGTCCAACTTGCTGCTCAGATTTCTCAAAGACATCATTTTTCCCGAAGACCCTAATCATTTCTAAGTTCCCATTGTCCTCCCCAATATCTCCTAAAAATCCCCAACGTTCCTTAAAAATCCCCAACTTCTCCTAAAATATCCCCAACTTCTCCGAAAATGTCCAACTTGCTGCTTAGATTTCTCAAAGACATCATTTTTCCCGAAGACCCTAATCATTTCTAAGTTCCCATTGTCCTCCCCAATATCTCCTAAAAATCCCCAACGTTCCTTAAAAATCCCCAACTTCTCCTAAAATGTCCAACTTGCTGCTCAGATTTCTCAAAGACATCATTTTTCTCGAAGACCCTAATCATTTCTAAGTTCCCATTGTCCTCCCCAATATCTCCTAAAAATCCCCAACGTTCCTTAAAAATCCCCAACTTCTCCTAAAATATCCCCAACTTCTCCTAAAATGTCCAACTTGCTGCTTAGATTTCTCAAAGACATCATTTTTCCCGAAGACCCTAATCATTTCTAAGTTCCCATTGTCCTCCCCAATATCTCCTAAAAATCCCCAACGTTCCTTAAAAATCCCCAACTTCTCCTAAAATGCTCAACTTGCTGCTTAGATTTCTCAAAGACATAATTTTTCCCGAAGACCCTAATCATTTCTAAGTTTCCATTGTCCTCCCCAATATCTCCTAAAAATCCCCAACGTTCCTTAAAAATCCCCAACTTCTCCTAAAATATCCCCAACTTCTCCTAAAATGTCCATCTTGCTGCTTAGATTTCTCAAAGACATCATTTTTCCCGAAGACCCTAATCATTTCTATGTTTCCATTGTCCTCCCCAATATCTCCTTAAAATCCCCAACGTTCCTTAAAAATCCCCAACTTCTCCTAAAATATCCCCAACTTCTCCTGCTTAGATTTCTCAAAGACATCATTTTTCCCGAAGACCCTAATCATTTCTATGTTTCCATTGTCCTCCCCAATATCTCCTTAAAATCCCCAACGTTCCTTAAAAATCCCCAACTTCTCCTAAAATATCCCCAACTTCTCCTGCTTAGATTTCTCAAAGACATCATTTTTCCCGAAGACCCTAATCATTTCTAAGTTCCCATTGTCCTCCCCAATATCTCCTAAAAATCCCCAACGTTCCTTAAAAATCCCCAACTTCTCCTAAAATGTCCAACTTGCTGCTCAGATTTCTCAAAGACATCATTTTTCCCGAAGACCCTAATCATTTCTAAGTTCCCATTGTCCTCCCCAATATCTCCTAAAAATCCCCAACGTTCCTTAAAAATCCCCAACTTCTCCTAAAATATCCCCAACTTCTCCTAAAATGTCCAACTTGCTGCTTAGATTTCTCAAAGACATCATTTTTCCCGAAGACCCTAATCATTTCTAAGTTCCCATTGTCCTCCCCAATATCTCCTAAAAATCCCCAACGTTCCTTAAAAATCCCCAACTTCTCCTAAAATATCCCCAACTTATCCTAAAATGTCCAACTTGCTGCTTAGATTTCTCAAAGACATCATTTTTCCCGGAGACCCTAATCATTTCTAAGTTCCCATTGTCCTCCCCAATATCTCCTAAAAATCCCCAACGTTCCTTAAAAATCCCCAACTTCTCCTAAAATGTCCAACTTGCTGCTTAGATTTCTCAAAGACATCATTTTTCCCGAAGACCCTAATCATTTCTAAGTTCCCATTGTCCTCCCCAATATCTCCTAAAAATCCCCAACGTTCCTTAAAAATCCCCAACTTCTCCTAAAATATCCCCAACTTCTCCGAAAATGTCCAACTTGCTGCTTAGATTTCTCAAAGACATCATTTTTCCCGAAGACCCTAATCATTTCTAAGTTCCCATTGTCCTCCCCAATATCTCCTAAAAATCCCCAACGTTCCTTAAAAATCCCCAACTTCTCCTAAAATGTCCAACTTGCTGCTCAGATTTCTCAAAGACATCATTTTTCTCGAAGACCCTAATCATTTCTAGGTTCCCATTGTCCTCCCCAATATCTCCTAAAAATCCCCAACGTTCCTTAAAAATCCCCAACTTCTCCTAAAATATCCCCAACTTCTCCTAAAATGTCCAACTTGCTGCTTAGATTTCTCAAAGACATCATTTTTACCGAAGACCCTAATCATTTCTAAGTTCCCATTGTCCTCCCCAATATCTCCTAAAAATCCCCAACGTTCCTTAAAAATCCCCAACTTCTCCTAAAATGCTCAACTTGCTGCTTAGATTTCTCAAAGACATAATTTTTCCCGAAGACCCTAATCATTTCTAAGTTTCCATTGTCCTCCCCAATATCTCCTAAAAATCCCCAACGTTCCTTAAAAATCCCCAACTTCTCCTAAAATATCCCCAACTTCTCCTAAAATGTCCATCTTGCTGCTTAGATTTCTCAAAGACATCATTTTTCCCGAAGACCCTAATCATTTCTATGTTTCCATTGTCCTCCCCAATATCTCCTTAAAATCCCCAACGTTCCTTAAAAATCCCCAACTTCTCCTAAAATATCCCCAACTTCTCCTAAAATGTCCAACTTGCTGCTTAGATTTCTCGAAGACATCATTTTTCCCGAAGACTCTAATCATTTCTAAGTTTCCATTATCCTCCCCAATATCTCCTAAAAATCCCCAACGTTCCTTAAAAATCCCCAACTTCTCCTAAATTGTCCAACTTGCTGCTTAGATTTCTCAAAGACATCATTTTTCTCGAAGACCCTAATCATTTCTAAGTTTCCATTGTCCTCCCCAATATCTCCTAAAAATCCCCAACGTTCCTTAAAAATCCCCAACTTCTCCTAAATTGTCCAACTTGCTGCTTAGATTTCTCAAAGACATCATTTTTCCCGAAGACCCTAATCATTTCTAAGTTTCCATTGTCCTCCCCAATATCTCCTAAAAATCCCCAACGTTCCTTAAAAATCCCCAACTTCTCCTAAATTGTCCAACTTGCTGCTTAGATTTCTCAAAGACATCATTTTTCCCGAAGACCCTAATCATTTCTAAGTTCCCATTGTCCTCCCCAATATCTCCTAAAAATCCCCAACGTTCCTTAAAAATCCCCAACTTCTCCTAAAATATCCCCAACTTATCCTAAAATGTCCAACTTGCTGCTTAGATTTCTCAAAGACATCATTTTTCCCGAAGACCCTAATCATTTCTAAGTTCCCATTGTCCTCCCCAATATCTCCTAAAAATCCCCAACGTTCCTTAAAAATCCCCAACTTCTCCTAAAATGTCCAACTTGCTGCTCAGATTTCTCAAAGACATCATTTTTCCCGAAGACCCTAATCATTTCTAAGTTCCCATTGTCCTCCCCAATATCTCCTAAAAATCCCCAACGTTCCTTAAAAATCCCCAACTTCTCCTAAAATGTCCAACTTGCTGCTCAGATTTCTCAAAGACATCATTTTTCCCGAAGACCCTAATCATTTCTAAGTTTCCATTGTCCTCCCCAATATCTCCTAAAAATCCCCAACGTTCCTTAAAAATCCCCAACTTCTCCTAAAATATCCCCAACTTCTCCTAAATTGTCCAACTTGCTGCTTAGATTTCTCAGACATCATTTTTCCCGAAGACCCTAATCATTTCTAAGTTCCCATTGTCCTCCCCAATATCTCCTAAAAATCCCCAACGTTCCTTAAAAATCCCCAACTTCTCCTAAAATATCCCCAACTTATCCTAAAATGTCCAACTTGCTGCTTAGATTTCTCAAAGACATCATTTTTCCCGAAGACCCTAATCATTTCTAAGTTCCCATTGTCCTCCCCAATATCTCCTAAAAATCCCCAACGTTCCTTAAAAATCCCCAACTTCTCCTAAAATGTCCAACTTGCTGCTCAGATTTCTCAAAGACATCATTTTTCCCGAAGACCCTAATCATTTCTAAGTTCCCATTGTCCTCCCCAATATCTCCTAAAAATCCCCAACGTTCCTTAAAAATCCCCAACTTCTCCTAAAATGTCCAACTTGCTGCTCAGATTTCTCAAAGACATCATTTTTCCCGAAGACCCTAATCATTTCTAAGTTTCCATTGTCCTCCCCAATATCTCCTAAAAATCCCCAACGTTCCTTAAAAATCCCCAACTTCTCCTAAAATGTCCAACTTGCTGCTCAGATTTCTCAAAGACATCATTATTCCCGAAGACCCTAATCATTTCTAAGTTTCCATTGTCCTCCCCAATATCTCCTAAAAATCCCCAACGTTCCTTAAAAATCCCCAACTTCTCCTAAAATATCCCCAACTTCTCCTAAAATGTCCAACTTGCTGCTTAGATTTCTCAAAGACATCATTTTTCCCGAAGACCATAATCATTTCTAAGTTCCCATTGTCCTCCCCAATATCTCCTAAAAATCCCCAACGTTCCTTAAAAATCCCCAACTTCTCCTAAAATGTCCAACTTGCTGCTTAGATTTCTCAAAGACATCATTTTTCCCGAAGACCCTAATCATTTCTAAGTTCCCATTGTCCTCCCCAATATCTCCTAAAAATCCCCAACGTTCCTTAAAAATCCCCAACTTCTCCTAAAATGTCCAACTTGCTGCTTAGATTTCTCAAAGACATCATTTTTCCCGAAGACCCTAATCATTTCTAAGTTCCCATTGTCCTCCCCAATATCTCCTAAAAATCCCCAACGTTCCTTAAAAATCCCCAACTTCTCCTAAAATGTCCAACTTGCTGCTCAGATTTCTCAAAGACATCATTTTTCCCGAAGACCCTAATCATTTCTAAGTTTCCATTGTCCTCCCCAATATCTCCTAAAAATCCCCAACGTTCCTTAAAAATCCCCAACTTCTCCTAAAATGTCCAACTTGCTGCTCAGATTTCTCAAAGACATCATTATTCCCGAAGACCCTAATCATTTCTAAGTTTCCATTGTCCTCCCCAATATCTCCTAAAAATCCCCAACGTTCCTTAAAAATCCCCAACTTCTCCTAAAATATCCCCAACTTCTCCTAAAATGTCCAACTTGCTGCTTAGATTTCTCAAAGACATCATTTTTCCCGAAGACCATAATCATTTCTAAGTTCCCATTGTCCTCCCCAATATCTCCTAAAAATCCCCAACGTTCCTTAAAAATCCCCAACTTCTCCTAAAATGTCCAACTTGCTGCTTAGATTTCTCAAAGACATCATTTTTCCCGAAGACCCTAATCATTTCTAAGTTCCCATTGTCCTCCCCAATATCTCCTAAAAATCCCCAACGTTCCTTAAAAATCCCCAACTTCTCCTAAAATGTCCAACTTGCTGCTCAGATTTCTCAAAGACATCATTTTTCCCGAAGACCCTAATCATTTCTAAGTTTCTATTGTCCTCCCCAATATCTCCTAAAAATCCCCAACGTTCTTTAAAAATCCCCAACTTCTCCTAAAATATCCCCAACTTCTCCTAAAATGTCCAACTTGCTGCTTAGATTTCTCAAAGACATCATTTTTCCCGAAGACCCTAATCATTTCTAAGTTCCCATTGTCCTCCCCAATATCTCCTAAAAATCCCCAACGTTCCTTAAAAATCCCCAACTTCTCCTAAAATGTCCAACTTGCTGCTCAGATTTCTCAAAGACATCATTTTTCCCGAAGACCCTAATCATTTCTAAGTTCCCATTGTCCTCCCCAATATCTCCTAAAAATCCCCAACGTTCCTTAAAAATCCCCAACTTCTCCTAAAATGTCCAACTTGCTGCTCAGATTTCTCAAAGACATCATTTTTCCCGAAGACCCTAATCATTTCTAAGTTCCCATTGTCCTCCCCAATATCTCCTAAAAATCCCCAACGTTCCTTAAAAATCCCCAACTTCTCCTAAAATATCCCCAACTTCTCCTAAAATGTCCAACTTGCTGCTTAGATTTCTCAAAGACATCATTTTTCCCGAAGACCATAATCATTTCTAAGTTCCCATTGTCCTCCCCAATATCTCCTAAAAATCCCCAACGTTCCTTAAAAATCCCCAACTTCTCCTAAAATGTCCAACTTGCTGCTTAGATTTCTCAAAGACATCATTTTTCCCGAAGACCCTAATCATTTCTAAGTTCCCATTGTCCTCCCCAATATCTCCTAAAAATCCCCAACGTTCCTTAAAAATCCCCAACTTCTCCTAAAATGTCCAACTTGCTGCTCAGATTTCTCAAAGACATCATTTTTCCCGAAGACCCTAATCATTTCTAAGTTTCCATTGTCCTCCCCAATATCTCCTAAAAATCCCCAACGTTCCTTAAAAATCCCCAACTTCTCCTAAAATGTCCAACTTGCTGCTCAGATTTCTCAAAGACATCATTATTCCCGAAGACCCTAATCATTTCTAAGTTTCCATTGTCCTCCCCAATATCTCCTAAAAATCCCCAACGTTCCTTAAAAATCCCCAACTTCTCCTAAAATATCCCCAACTTCTCCTAAAATGTCCAACTTGCTGCTCAGATTTCTCAAAGACATCATTTTTCCCGAAGACCCTAATCATTTCTAAGTTCCCATTGTCCTCCCCAATATCTCCTAAAAATCCCCAACGTTCCTTAAAAATCCCCAACTTCTCCTAAAATATCCCCAACTTCTCCTAAAATGTCCAACTTGCTGCTTAGATTTCTCAAAGACATCATTTTTCCCGAAGACCATAATCATTTCTAAGTTCCCATTGTCCTCCCCAATATCTCCTAAAAATCCCCAACGTTCCTTAAAAATCCCCAACTTCTCCTAAAATGTCCAACTTGCTGCTTAGATTTCTCAAAGACATCATTTTTCCCGAAGACCCTAATCATTTCTAAGTTCCCATTGTCCTCCCCAATATCTCCTAAAAATCCCCAACGTTCCTTAAAAATCCCCAACTTCTCCTAAAATGTCCAACTTGCTGCTTAGATTTCTCAAAGACATCATTTTTCCCGAAGACCCTAATCATTTCTAAGTTCCCATTGTCCTCCCCAATATCTCCTAAAAATCCCCAACGTTCCTTAAAAATCCCCAACTTCTCCTAAAATATCCCCAACTTCTCCTAAAATGTCCAACTTGCTGCTTAGATTTCTCAAAGACATCATTTTTCCCGAAGACCCTAATCATTTCTATGTTTCCATTGTCCTCCCCAATATCTCCTTAAAATCCCCAACGTTCCTTAAAAATCCCCAACTTCTCCTAAAATATCCCCAACTTCTCCTGCTTAGATTTCTCAAAGACATCATTTTTCCCGAAGACCCTAATCATTTCTATGTTTCCATTGTCCTCCCCAATATCTCCTAAAAATCCCCAACGTTCCTTAAAAATCCCCAACTTCTCCTAAAATATCCCCAACTTCTCCTAAAATGTCCAACTTGCTGCTTAGATTTCTCAAAGACATCATTTTTCCCGAAGACCATAATCATTTCTAAGTTCCCATTGTCCTCCCCAATATCTCCTAAAAATCCCCAACGTTCCTTAAAAATCCCCAACTTCTCCTAAAATATCCCCAACTTCTCCTAAAATGTCCAACTTGCTGCTTAGATTTCTCAAAGACATCATTTTTCCCGAAGACCATAATCATTTCTAAGTTCCCATTGTCCTCCCCAATATCTCCTAAAAATCCCCAACGTTCCTTAAAAATCCCCAACTTCTCCTAAAATGTCCAACTTGCTGCTTAGATTTCTCAAAGACATCATTTTTCCCGAAGACCCTAATCATTTCTAAGTTCCCATTGTCCTCCCCAATATCTCCTAAAAATCCCCAACGTTCCTTAAAAATCCCCAACTTCTCCTAAAATGTCCAACTTGCTGCTCAGATTTCTCAAAGACATCATTTTTCCCGAAGACCCTAATCATTTCTAAGTTTCCATTGTCCTCCCCAATATCTCCTAAAAATCCCCAACGTTCCTTAAAAATCCCCAACTTCTCCTAAAATGTCCAACTTGCTGCTCAGATTTCTCAAAGACATCATTTTTCCCGAAGACCCTAATCATTTCTAAGTTCCCATTGTCCTCCCCAATATCTCCTAAAAATCCCCAACGTTCCTTAAAAATCCCCAACGTTCCTTAAAAATCCCCAACTTCTCCTAAAATGTCCAACTTGCTGCTCAGATTTCTCAAAGACATCATTTTTCCCGAAGACCCTAATCATTTCTAAGTTCCCATTGTCCTCCCCAATATCTCCTAAAAATCCCCAACGTTCCTTAAAAATCCCCAACTTCTCCTAAAATATCCCCAACTTCTCCTGCTTAGATTTCTCAAAGACATCATTTTTCCCGAAGACCCTAATCATTTCTATGTTTCCATTGTCCTCCCCAATATCTCCTAAAAATCCCCAACGTTCCCTTTAAAAGCTGAGAAACAGGCTCTGTCCCAGTGGGGGTGCGATGTCAGATAGAAGAAGGATGCACTTAAATCGTCAAACAAAAAAAAATCTTGTAAATTGCCGCACGCATAGACCCCCCATCTGAACAGCACCGCAGCAGAGCTACGAGTGCGAGGGATTTAAATGTATGCTCTTGTAAATAAACTTTCATCGGTGCTTTCGCTCCGTCGAAAAATAAGTTTAGTGCACGTCGCACTTAGTATGCTCACACGATTTAGTAATACCAAACTCCGCCTCGAATGCTTCCGCAGCTGGCGCAGGCGAAGATGCGACGCGACAAAGAGCGAACTCGTTTTCTGTTCGCCACGACAGCACCAGCAGCTGCCGTCGTCCTCATGCTGTGGAGCAACAACACACGAACGCGCGAACTGATAGGGTGATGACCATTGTTTTGGCATGAGGTTTATGCAATTTGGAGTGTTATTTTTAAAATCAATTTTTGGCTAATCTACAAAAGATAGAGTTTTGCTGTCAAAGAAACATTTTTAGAGAACAAGTTTGTGCATGTTTTGTAGAAGAACTTTTTTAACAGAAATAATTTATTCATTTAAAAATTTTCAAAAATACCCCCAAAAAGACTGATTTTTAAGACACTTTTTGCGAACTTTTTGAAATTTGAACCTTTTAAGTAGTTTTTACAAAATCTCCGTCAAAGAAGCTAAGAAAGATGAGTTCATTAGCTTTCGTTTCGAGCATTAATGCTTAATGTACGACTTTTAATTCCTGAGATATTGGGTTTCAAAAATGCACTAATTTTAAAAAATTAAAATGTGAATAACTCACTTAGCAGTGATTTCCGACCCTATGTTCCTTGGGCATTTTTTCATAACTTTTGAAGACCTAGCTGCCCTAAAATTTTGTAAAGTCCGGAACCAATCACCCTGTATAGCCACATGAAAAAAGAATAGACAAGAAACCAAAAGTGTTCCGATATTGCTCAAATTCGGTAGGAATGATTTTTACCCGCATTTTTTGTTTGTTTCGCCATAAGGGTGGCCATTTTGAAAATAGGGTGGTCCAAAAAAACACATTTATATTTTGTATAGTTTTCAAACCGTCATAACTTTTGAATCAATAGATTTAAGAAAAAAAAAAACATCGCGTAAAAAATAGTAAACCTTAAGGACAAGATATTTGGAGTACATAGCTCAAAATTTCTAGAGCACCGTTTTTAAGAACCTTTGAACGGATTTGCATGCAAATGCATCACGCTAATTGTTCAGTGGTTGTTAACAGCATGATGCGTTTTAATCCAAATCCGTTCAACGGTTCTAAAAAACGGTGCTCTAGAAATTTTGAGCAATGTACTCCAAATACCTTGTCCTTAACATGCAAGAATGCCAAAATATCAGTTATTATGGTTTTCACAATGTTGGACCAAAACAACTATATTTTTTACGTTTTTTTTTAACGAATTGTTAACTATTTTTATGCAATTCAGTATCATAATTTCTATTTTAAACTACTCATTTCAGTATTAGAATGACCAACTTTTCGGTACCGGTTCATTATGCAACCGAAATGAGTTGCATAATGTAAAATAGTTGCATAATGTTCATTATGCAACTCATTTGAGTTGCATTATGAACATTATGCAACTCAAATGAGTTGTATAATGAAAAAATCATTGCATAAAATTTTGTATGGAACTCGTTGCAAAACTTGATTTTTTCAGCACTCTTCGTATTTGTACGACTCGTGTTGAAAAAATCAACTTTTTGTAACTCGTTACATAAATAACTATTACATAATACATGAAAAAAATAGAAGTGTTCTTCAGACCATTTTGTAGCTGTTTTATTTTTGAAAATTTTAAATTTTGTGCTCATGGAAAGACCATGCGTCTCCATCATTTTAAAACAGCCGTTTAGGCTGACACAAATTTCGATTTTCTTGGAATTTTTTTGTCGGAATTCGATATTTTGAGGGGGGACACAAATAAATTATTTAGGAAATTTAAAAAAATTAAAGTGGAAGTCGTCGAGAAAATTTCTTAACAAATTCGATGAGTTTGACGATTTTGGCTAATTGTTTGTGTAATTTTTCATCAAATACGTTTAGTATTTATCATCCCCCTTCCCTTTTTGACGTGTCAACGAGCAAAGTAACAAAAGAAGAAAATGCGATTTGTTCCGGCTTTATTTTATATATTATTTATTTATTTTCATTTATATACAGCCATGCGCTACTGGGTTAACTTAAGTTAGTAAAAGCGGATTCGCCTGCTGCAGAGTGATAATCCTCTATGAGTTCCTTCAGGCATTGCTTTAGAAGTTCATTTTGAATTCCTTCATAGAATCCTTCCGATTTTCTTGCGGATGAATAATCTAAGTGTTCTTTCTAAGATTTCTTTAGATGTTGCTTAGATGTTGCTCCGAGGGACCCCCAGGAGTTCCTACTGAAAATAATCCAACAGTTAATTCTGGTGTTCCTCCAGGAATTAATTCCGGTAAGGATTCCCGGAAAGTTCTAGAAGTTCCTTTTAGATTTTTTTTTAGAATTACTTTACTATTTTATATCTGGAAAGCCTTCAAAAGAGTCTTCTGTGATTTTTCAAGGAGTTTCTTCTGAGATTCCTCAAGGAGTTCTTGGGAGTCTTTCTTGGATTCCTCCAGTAGCTCCTCCGAGGATTCCTTTAGGATTTTTCCAAGATTTTCACTCCTTTTTTAGGATTTCTTCAAGGGTCACCTGGGATTTTCCAAGGAGTTTCTTCTGAGATTCCTCCTTTTGAAAATTCCTATATTCCTCCAGGAGTTCCTTCCGGGATTCTACTAGAAATTCTTTCTTTGATTTCTTTAGGAGTTTTTTCTATGATTCTTCAAGAAGTTTCTGACAAGTTTTCAAGAGTGGAGCGGACCTGGTGTGATGGTTAGAACACTTGACTATCACGCAGAGAACCTGGGATCGAATCCCACTCCCGACAAACTTACAAAAATGTGAGTTCTTTTTTCGGAAGGGAAGTATAGCTATGGATTGGTTCCACAATTGCACTAAGGATATTTGCAGAAATTACCCCAGGAACTCATTCGTAAAATCTTCGAGGAATTCTTCGAGAGAATCTTAGAGAAATTCCTTCAGTGCTTCCACGCGCTTACGATTTTTTTCAGAAATTCCACCAACGATTTGTTTAGGCAGTTTTACATTAATTTCTTCTGAAACTTCTTCTTCAGATTACTTCTGAAATTCTTCAAGGGTGTCCCTGAGAAAATCATTCTGAAGGAATCAGAAGTTTCTCAAGAGATCCAGAAGTTTCATATTTCTTTATAATTGAGGTTTTCAATCC